>NC_053425.1:72039499-72062528 GCF_007990345.1 Gossypium hirsutum
AATCCAACTACGTAAATACCTAATGCATGCATCTCAAGAACACATCAACATACCTTAGTCTAGCAAACCACCATAGCCGATTTTCTCAAGCTCTTCCCCTTCCTTTCTTTCCTCTATTCGGCCAAAGGTGTTCAAGAATGAACACATTTTTTTTTTGTTTTCTTTCCTCAACTCACGGCAACAAGGGGTGAGACCATGTTATTTTTTTTTCCATCACCCTTCCTTTCATTATTTAATTATCATGCTTAATATTTTATTTTCCTTACATACATCACTAACACAACATGTTGGTGACATGTTTCCACCCATAGATGGCCGGCCACTACATATTAGGGAGGGGAATTTGACATGCAAGTCCCCTTTTCTTCCACATGCACTAATAGGTCCTCATGCATTGACCTATCACATTTTAAAATTTTCTCATATAAGTCCTATTGACTAAATTCACATGCAATCGACTAAATCGAAGCTGAAATTTTACACATTCAGATTACAATTCTAGACATAAACATCACATTCAAACCTTTCGGTGATCGTTTAGCGGTCCCGAAACCACTTCCCGACTAGGGTCAATTTGGACTGTCAAATCTCCTCACTAAGAAATTTCGTCCTCGAAAATCTTACCGTAAATAGGTTTGGATATCGTTCTTCATCGATCTCGGGTTCCCAGGTTGCTTCTCGATCCGTGTTTGAGCCACAACACCTTAACCAACGGAACCCTTTTATTTCGCAACTCTTTCACTTCACGAGCTAGGATACGAATCGGTTCTTCTTATAGCTCAAGTCAGATTGAATTTCAACTTCTGAGGGATTAATCACATGTGACGGATCGGATCTATAACGTCGAAGCATTGAAACATGGAAGACATCGTGCATCCTTTCAAGTTCAGGGGGCATAATCAATCTATATGCAACCGGCCCCACTCGTTCGGAAATTTCGTACGGCCAATGAATCTCGGGCTCAACTTGCCTTTACGGCCAAATCTGAGTACCTTCTTCCAAGGTGACACTTTAGAAACACTTTATCTCCACCTGATATTCAATGTCCTTTCGTTTTAAATCCGCATACGATTTTGACGATCTGTGGCTACCTTCAGACTCTCGCGGATTACCTTTACTTTTTGTTCGGCATCTTTAATCAAATCAACTCCGAAAATTTTACTTTCACCAAGCTCGGTCCAAAACAATGGCGTACGGCATTTACGACCGTACAAAGCCTCATAAGGTGCCATCTTAATACTTGATTGAAAACTATTGTTGTAAGCGAATTCAATCAAAGGTAAATACCGTTCCCATGAACTACTGAACTCGAGGATGCAACATCTCAACATATCCTCAAGTATCTGAATTATCCGCTCGGATTGACCATCGGTTTGGGGGTGAAAAGCGGTGCTAAAATGCAGCTTGGTACCCAAAGCTTCTTGCAATTTCTTCCAAAATCGTGAGGTGAATCTCGGATCTCTATCCGACACGATAGAAATAGGTACTCCATGTAATCTCACAATCTGAGAGACATACAATTCGGCTAGTTTATCCAATGAAAGATCCGTACGCACGGGAATAAAGTGAGCCGACTTAGTCAGCCTATCAACAACAACCCAAATCGCATCCTTCTTACTTGCGGACAATGGCAGTCCGGACACAAAGTCCATTGTGACTCGGTCCCATTTCCACTCGGGTATCATGATCGGCTGAAGTAACCCTGAAGGCACTTGATGTTTCGCTTTCACTTGTTGACATATTAAACATCTCGAAAAAAGTCGGAGATGTCTCGTTTCATACCATGCCACCAAAACTGACGTTTCAAGTCGTTGTACATTTTCGTGCTCCCCGGGTGAATTGACATTCGGCTACAATGGCTTCGTTCAGAATCATCGGAATGAGTTCCGAATTCCTTGGAACACACAAACGACTTCTAAACCTCAAACAACCATCATCATCAATCTGAAACTCCGATTCCTTGTTCGGAACACACTCAGCTCGTTTTGCAACCAATTCATCATCGACTTCCTGAGCTTCAAGATTTGATGAGTCAATAATGGTTTGGCTTTTAATTCAGCTACTAACACATTGTCAGGTAGAACAGACAAGTGTACATTCATCGCTCGCAAAGCAAACAGTGATTCCGGCTTAAGGCGTCCGCAACCACATTAGCCTTTCCCGGGTGGTAATCAATGACAAGTTCGTAATCTTTCAACAACTCAAGCCAACGTCTTTGTCGCAGATTCAGTCTCGTTGAGTCATCAAATATTTGAGACTTTTGTGATCCGAAAACACATGGCACTTCTCACCAAACAAATAATGTCGCCATATTTTCAATGCAAACACAATGGCGGCTAGTTCGAGATCATGGGTCGGATAATTTCTCTCGTGTGGCTTCAATTGTCTCGACGCATAGGCCACAACTCGACCTTCTTGCATCAATACGCAACCCAACCCGAGTAGGGATGCGTCACTATAAATGACAAACTCTTTACCCGATTCGGGTTGCACCAAATTGGAGCTTCAGTCAAATGAGTTTTCAGTTGATCGAAGCTTTTCTGACATTTCTCCGTCCATTCAAACTTAACATCCTTTGAAGTAGCTTCGTCATGGTGTGGCTATCATCGAGAAACCTTTGACAAATCGTCGGTAATAACCGGCGAGCCCTAGAAAGCTCCGGACTTCGGTAACATTTCTCGGAGGCTTCCAGTTAAGTATGGCTGAAATTTTGCTCGGGTCAACTCGAATACCCGATGCGGATACCACATGACCCAAGAAGCTAACCTCTCTTAACCAGAACTCACATTACTGAACTTAGCATATAACTGCTTATCCCGCAAAATTTGCAACACTTGCCTCAGATGCTCAGCATGTTCGGTCTCATCTCTTGAATAGACCAAGATGTCATCAATAAACACAACTACGAACCGATCCAAATACGGCCTGAAGATCCGATTCATCAAATCCATAAACACCGCAGGGGCATTAGTGAGCCCGAACGGCATCACTAAGAACTCGTAGTGACCGTACCTCGTTCTGAAAGCAGTTTTGGGTACGTCCGAATCTCGAATCCGCAACTGATAATAACCCGATCTCAAATCTATCTTTGAAAACACCGATGCTCCCTTTAATTGATCGAACATATCATCAATACGCGGTAACGGATACTTATTCTTTATCGTCACTTTATTCAGTTGACGATAGTCAATGCACAACCTCATGGTTCCGTCCTTCTTTTTCACGAACAATACTGGTGCACCCCAAGGTAAGAAACTCGGTCGAGCGAAACCTCTATCCGTCAATTCTTGCAACTGAGCTTTCAACTCTTTTAACTCGGTTAGTGCCATACGATACGGAGCGATCGAAATTGGCGTAGTTCCAGGTACAAGCTCAATACCAAACTCTACCTCCGAACAGGTGGCAAACCCGGTAACTCTTCAGGAAAAACATCCGAGTATTCACAAACCACCGGCACCGATTCGGGTTTCTTTTCTAACTCCTTGTCATCAAGTACATACGCAAGGTATGCTTCGCACCCTTTCCTTACATATTTCTGGGCCAACATTGCTGACATTACAGCTGGCAACCCCCTTAAGTCCGCAGACTCAACTCGGATTATTTCGTTATTTGCGCACCTCAAATCGGTAGTCTTGCTTTTGCAATTCACAACCGCATCATGCGCGGTTAACCAATCCAAACCAAGAATAACATCAAACTCGTCGAACGGCAAAAGCATCAAATCGGCCGGAAGACAGGATTCTCGGATTATTAGAGGGCATCTCTTACACACTTTATCAACAAGTACGCATTGACCCAAAGGGTTTGATACTCGAATTACGAGCTCAGTAGACTCAACAGGTAGAGTCTTACTGGTTGCTAAGGTTTCGCATACATATGAATGAGTAGAACCAGGGTCAATCAATGCAATCACATTAGTATCAAAGAGAGTGAAGGTACCAGTGATGACGTCGGGGAGGATGCCTCCTCTCGTGCGCGAATGGCATATGCTCTAGCAAGAGTACGGTTCTCGGCTCGATCGGCCGTATCAGAGGCCCCCCTCTGACTACCACCCCTGCCTCCTAAAATTCTCGGTGGTCTACC
Source organism: Gossypium hirsutum (assembly GCF_007990345.1). Taxonomy (NCBI): domain Eukaryota; kingdom Viridiplantae; phylum Streptophyta; class Magnoliopsida; order Malvales; family Malvaceae; genus Gossypium; species Gossypium hirsutum. The sequence continues at coordinate 72,043,583 of NC_053425.1, forward strand.
TCTAGATGTCACTCCACTAGGTCTTGCACCTTGAATCTTATTCTTCTCATCCAGCTCCGTGCAATCTCTAATGAAGTGGTCCTTCGAACCGCATCCGTAACAGGCCCTGCTAGTAGACTTGCCCCAACATTCACCTAGGTGTCGTCTTCCACATTGGGGACATTCAGGTTTCTCGTGACGATTATTGCCCACACTAGCTACCGAAGTAGCTCGGGAGCCCATCGATGGTCTTGTCCTGATGGAAATTCCCGCAGTCGCCCTCGACTTATTAATGTCCTCCCTGAACTTCTTTACAGCTGAGAACGGAGCTTTACCCGTCGATCTTTTACGATAATCTCTAGCTTCAAATTCAGCCTTCCTCTTCTCCTTTCCAAGTTCTTCCGCCTTGTAGGCTCGTTCGACTAGTGTTACGAATTCTTTATTTCCAAAATACCCATTAGTAGCTTTAAATCTTCATTCAATCCTTCCTCGAACCTTTTGCACATAGCAACCTCATCAGCTACACACTCCCGGGCATACCTACTGAGTCTTACGAATTCATGTTCGTATTCAGATACAGTCATACGGCCTTGCTTGAGTTCCAAGAACTCCTTACGCTTCTGATCAATGAACCGTTGGCTAATAAATTTCTTTCGGAATTCCGTTTGAAAGAAGTCCCAAGTTACTCGCTCATTCGGGACTATGGAAATCAAGGTCCTCCACCAATAGTAGGCTGAGTCTCGCAACAAAGATACAGCACATTTTAGACATTCGTCGGGTGTGCATGACAATTCATCGAACACCCAAATGGTGTTATCAAGCCAGAACTCGGCCCTTTCGGCATCATCAGTTACTATGGCCTTGAACTCCTCGGCCCCACGCTTCCTAATCAAGTCTACAGGTGGCTTACTCAGCCTCACAGGATCAGCGACTGATGGCATTACAGGCTCTTGGGGTGGATTATTCAAATTTGGGAATTGTTGGACAGCCGGGTTGGTTCGGGCATATTGCGCGACCCACTCATTCATCATGGTAAAGAAGGCTTGTTTAGCCCCCTCACCTTGATTATTCGCAGATGACTGAGGTTCAACAGGCGGCGTCCCTTGTGCAGGAGCAGCCGCTACACTCTCAACATCATCCGCTAGGGTTCTTTCTTCACCGGGGTCCATTTACTAATCAAAACAAAAACATTTCAACCGTCGGAAGTCATCACACATTTAAACATTAACATTCGGCATGTATAGCTAGACTCATACGCGCTATGGTAGTCCTAGAACTGCCTAAACCATAGCTCTGATACCAATCAAATGTAACACCCCGAACCCGAAACCGACACCGGGGTCGAACACGAGGTGTTAACTGACTTTAACCCCTTATAAAATTTATTTTCCAGACACTGCCCAATCTGTGTACTAGTCGTTTTAAAAATCATATCTTGAGTTTCGTAACTTGAAAATCAGTTTCGTGATTTTTCCCAGAAACTAGACTCATGTGCCCATCTATGTATTTTTTTCTAGAATTTTTGGTCTGGCCAATTAGTACAGTTTATTAGTCAAAGTCTCCCATGTTGCAGGGGTCGACTACACTGACCTTTGCCCATTACGACCTGGATATCTCCCTGCACGCTGCTTCAATACTGATACCGTTTGTTTCTATGAAAACTAGACTCAGAGAGGAATCTGTACATATATGGTACGACCCCTAATTATCTCTGGTTAATTTATAATGAATTTCCAAAGTCGGAGCAGGGAATCCAGAAACCGTTCTGGCCCTATCCCACAAAAATCTGATTATCTCTTAATATACTGCCCATATGATCTTTTCGTTACTTCCTCATGAAAACAGACTCATCGCGCTTCGATTACATAATTTATTCATCAATTAATTCCACTCCTACTATTTTTAGTGATTTTTCAATCTCATGACACTGCTGCTGCCAGCATCTGTTACGAAAGTAACTAGGTCCATTTCATGCCTACCCTTGATCCAACTCAATCGAACATTCGTGCCATTTTCGCATGGCTTAAAGTTTACATGCCAAAGTTCAAACACAACGTAATAGCTTATACATGCCAAAATGTTCTTCTAAGCCAACTAAGAAGAAAGTACCAAAACTTGCTATCCGGTGTGATGACTTCGATGACGGCCTGACCCCGCAAAAATAGATGAGTCCAAGCAACCTATAATGGGTGACAAGGAAACACCGAGTGAGTTTATAACTCAGTAAGTCATAAGCAATGCACTACCATCCATCAATAACATTATCACAAGAGGAAACAAAATGGAACGAGACAATTTACTCCATCCATACCGAACCATACCATAGTTCCTCCCACCTATCGATTCAATTTCATATCAATTCATGCATTCACATTCCATATACTCATCAATAGGACATTGAAGCATTTTCATAAATCAATTTATTTTCGTTACAATCAAACGACTAAACGGCCTTTCACCCATCCTACGATAATTTTTATGTACGTGACTTCAAGTATATTTGTCACATAGGTTCAAACTTACCGAGCTCAACACCAAGTATAAGCATAGCACCTATTAGCCATGTACTCAAGACACTTACCCGATCCGCTGTCCGCGATCGACTCAATGGTGTCGCACACATAGTGTCCATAATGATTCACGAATGTATATTGAGTCCGCACACTCAGTGCTATATAATCAACTCGCACACTTAGTGCTACGTAATCAAATCGCACACTTAGTGCTACATAGTCAAACTCGCACACTTAGTGCCGCATGGTCAATTCGCACACTTAGTGCATCATATTCATTTCGCACACTTAGTGCAACATAGTCAAATCGCACACTTAGTGCTGTACAATTTAATCCCGCGCACTTAGCGCCAATCTCATGGTCATAAATGGTTATACCCGCACGTTTAGTGCCGAGATCAACAACTCAGTACATCTTACCTCTTTTCTTTTCATTCAACAATTTCATCATCACATACGTACATGCATATATATATATATGTATATTTATTCATTCCATTCAGCATCAATACATAAACATTATGACCATTTGAAATAATACCAACTACATGCTTAATGACTTACCTTGTGTTGGGTAAGACGGTTCCAACTCGACTACTCAGTGATCTTTTCTTTGCCTTTATCGGATCTAGTTCCCTTTTGCTCTTGAGCTTAAGTTCAACAAAATTTAAAATAGTCATTAATCGACTATTCAAGTATTACTTTCAGAATAATATATATATTGATTTGACCTTCACACACATAGATTATAGTAAGCTTTATAATAGTCAATAAATAACTCATTGGCAAATTTTCATTAATGTTTACAACAAAATCACATATTCACTACGAGCTGTTTTCCTGAGCAGTAGTCGCTAAATTGTTTATAACTGGAGCTACAAAACTCCAAATCACTAGCCGTTAATTTTCCCTGAATATAGACTCGTATATCTTCCATCCATAAAATTTTCAGAATTTTTTGCTTGGCCAATCAATACCAGATTTTTCTTAAAGTTTCCCCTGTTTCACTGTTTGACTATTCTGACCACTCTTCACTACGAATCAAATTTCTCATTTTAAAGAATTCAAAATGTGTTGTATTTGATCTCATTTGAAACTAGACTCATTAAGGAGTCTAAGCATATAAATTTTATCTTATAATCATTTTTGTACAATTTATAATGATTTCCTAAAAACAGAACAGGGAATCTAGTAGTCATTTTGACTCAGCCCCACAATACTTCAAATATCTCAAGATCGGCAACTCTTTTGTTTTTATAGTTTCTTTTGTAAGAAAATAGACTCTTCAAGCTTTAATGGCATAATTCACTCAGCTTCTAATTCAACTCCTACAAATTATGGCGATTTTCCAAAATCACCTTACTGCTGCTGTCCCCAAACAGATTATTACCAAATCAAATACTAACATTAGCATTTCACCTTAATAGCTAGCTTACCAAGCCTTAATTTAACATATTAATCTTTAACATATCTTTCACTTTTCATCAACAACTATCAAAAAGCTCAAGCACTCATCAATGGCAAAACACAAAATCATCATCAATCCACAAAATTGAACCATGGGTTTTTAGAACTCAAGTCAACTACTAAAACATGCATGCATCTCAAGAACAACATCAAACATACCTTAGTCTAGCAAACCACCATAGCCGATTTTCTCAAGCTCTTCCCCTTCCTTTCTTTCCTCTATTCGGCCAAAGGTGTTCAAGAATGAACACATTTTTTTTTTTGTTTTCTTTCCTCAACTCACGGCAACAAGGGGGTGAGACCATGTTATTTTTTTTTCCATCACCCTTCCTTTCATTATTTAATTATCATGCTTAATATTTTATTTTCCTTACCATACATCACTAACACAACATGTTGGTGACATGTTTCCACCCATAGCATGGCCGGCCACTACATATTAGGGAGGGGGAATTTGACATGCAAGTCCCCTTTTTCTTCCACATGCACTAATAGGTCCTCATGCATTGACCTATCACATTTTAAAATTTTCTCATATAAGTCCTATTGACTAAATTCACATGCAATCGACTAAATCGAAGCTTGAAATTTTCACACATTCATGATTACATATTCTAGACAATAAACATCACATTCAAACCTTTCGGTGACTCGGTTTAGCGGTCCCGAAACCACTTCCCGACTAGGGTCAATTTTGGGCTGTCACAGGATATGTTTCGAGAATCCTATTGCCAGAATTCCATTTGTAACCCTCTAAACTCGACCTAGATGTTATGGCCGAATCTCGAAGATCACATTGACCATATTGATGGTGTAGAAAAATCATTTAACGATTTTCTCCTAAAAATCTTTGTTGCTAAAAATGTCCTTTTTGAGAAAATCAGATTTTGTTTCAATTTTTTATCTTGTTTCATTTGTTTATCTTTAGGAAACTCAAGTTTTGATTTTTTTCAGAAAGTGTCATACTTTAATTAAAACATCGCAGCAGATAATTTGCATATGTAAAACTCATTTTTCATTTTCAAAATGTAGATTTAATATATATCTCATAAAATTTCAATTGTGTGAGTAGTTAGTGTTGAGTTTTGAAAACAAAGTATTGTATTTTGAAAACACCCTTGTTGGGTTTTGTTTGACTTAGTTATGAAAATCCATCATAAATTGTCAAATTCACAATCTTTTAAATGAAATTTTAAAACCTAAATCATGTAGAAAAATCCAAAATCAGAATAATGCAAAGTATAAAAGAATCCCAAGCAAAAGTCTACAATAATAAAAACACATCCTCAAAATATTGAGTACCAAAATAATATTTTTTTTGAAAATGACCGAGAGCACCTCCATAAGCCGAGCCTGTCCTAACCTCGATTATTATCTGAAAAGTCAGAATTAAAAAGGGGTGAGCTTTAAAATCCTAGTGTGAGATCAACACAAATATAATCACATACATATCAAAATATCAATCTCATCATATCAATAATCATAATAAACACAAGTTCTAATACTGATAATTATGCATGAACATGCCGATGCATACTCTAAAAAAGATGCACATTTTATAAAAATTCCTACCATCTCCGCTACACACCATATATCAAGTTCCCTAGAACTCGTCCATTAAATAACACACCATTTGTGGACAAACCACAATATAAATACCAATAAGTGGTCACATAACACATTGTGGACAAGCCACTACATAGTTAATGATAACAACCACATAATTGCAGTTAAACTGCCGCATAGCTTTCTCCTTTCGTAATCCCACCCCATGTATGTGATATGGCCATTTTAACACATATGTTTCACTTTTCACATTTTTCACATATTCATGCTCGTAACTCATATTTCTCATTTTCTACACATATCCATGTATCATGCTCACATTTTCAAATATCACATAGTTTTCACTTTAACATGCTTTAATATACATATTTATATTAAAACATGGATCTTAACATATACATACATATATCACATGTTTAGATCATCACATATCAATCTAGCCATAAATCACATACATCACATATCACAAATCATGGATTTTCACAACACTTGATAGTTCAGGACACTTACTTGGATTCCTCTTTTATTGAGTTTTTCAACTCCACTCGAGTACTTAATGTACTCACAAATCAATTAGTTAAATAACATTTTATTAAAGTAAATAACATTATATTTCATTTAAAATGAGAGTTAGATCCCATACCTTAAATCGTAGATTCAATTACCACAATCCTATTAGAGGAGATTTCACTTGGATCTAAGTCGGTAGATGAATCCTTAAATCAATACTTGGATTAGTTATCCGCGTTATCACACTGAGGATCTCTTTGACCGGCGTTGTTTGGTCCTTCAAGTTGATATGAAATCACATTAGTACATATGTTAAACCAATAATAAAATACGTTGATGATATTATCACCTTATACCATTCGGTCTAACCAGGGTGTGAAAAATAAAATAAAATAAAATAAATAAAATAAAGAACACACAAATTTTACGTGGAAACCCTTTCGGGAAAAAACCACGGGCAGAGGAGAAGAAAATTCACTATGTCAAAAAATTTGAATCAAATACAAGAGGAATAGACTATGTCTATTTATAGGCTTGCAAAGCCATATTCTAGTAGGATTGAAACACCTTATCCTAATCAATATAAAATAGATGGAGTTTAATAAGGTTTAAAAACCTTATTCTAAAATAAAATAAAAGAAGTCTAGTTCTATATGGATTTTACTTTTATTTTATTTTCCATCGTATTTTATTTAAATAAGAATTTGGGTCACTTAATTCTAACAATATCCACCTTGACACAAATTCTCAATGGACAAGTTCTTCATCGCGAACTTTCAATAAACAAGTTCTCCACCTCTTCCATAAAACCCCTTAAGGGTTTAACTTCAACAATGAACACCAACCAAGTCTAAGCAATGCTCAAACTTGGTTATAGGAAGTGACTTAGTCATCATATCTGCAGGATTTTCATGAGTACTAATTTTGCTCACAACAATATCACCACGAGCAATAATATCACGAACAAAATGATACCGAATATCAATATGTTTTGTTCTCTCAAGAAACATTTGATCTTTTGTAAGAAAGATGGCATTCTGACTGTCACAAAATACTGTGCTGATTTGAAGGTCTTCATTGAGTTCACTAAATAGTCCCTTCAACCAAATAGCTTCTTTACAAGCCTCAGTAATCGCCATGTACTCAGCTTCAGTGGTAGACAAAGCGATTGTAGTTTGCAAAGTGGCTTTCCAACTAATTGCACAACCTCCGATTGTAAAGACGTAACCTGTGAGAGATCTTCTTCTATCAAGGTCTCTAGCAAAATCAGCATCAACATACCTTATAACTCCATCTTTAGTTCTTCCAAACTGTAAGCAAACATCAGTAGTGCCTCTTAAGTATCTTATAATCCACTGAACTGCTTTTCAATGTTCTTTACCGGGATTTGCCATATATCTGCTAACTGCACTGACTGCATATGATAAATCTGGACGTGAACAAACCATAGCATACATGAGAGATCCCACTGCACTAGCGTATGGAACATGTGACATGTACTCAATCTCATCATCTGATTGAGGAGACAAGGCCTATGAAAGTCTAAAGTGAGCTGCTAAAGGAGTACTAACAGACTTAGCACTCTGCATATTGAACCTGCAAAGAACTTTCTCAATGTACCCCTTCTGACTTAGGTACAATTTACTTGCTTTTCTATCTCTGAGAATCTCCATACCAAGTATCTTCTTTGCTGGTCCTAAATCTTTCATCTTAAATTCTTCACTTAGTTGGGCTTTAACTTTTCTTATCTCTCCTTTATCTTTTGCTGTTATCAATATGTCATCAACATAAAGAAGTAGATACACAAAAGAACCATCACTGTTTTTCTTAAAGTAAACACAACTGTATAAACTACTTCTTTTGAAATCATGAGAAGTCATAAAGGAATCAAACCTCTTGTACTACTGTCTTGGTGACTGTTTCAAACCGTAAAGGGACTTTCTCAGCAAGTAAACATAGTCCTCTTTTTCTGAGACTATAAAACCCTCTGGTTGTTGCATGTAAATATCTTCCTCAAGTTCTCCATGCAGAAATGCAATTTTTACATCTAACTACTCAAGCTTCAAATCATGCATGGCCACAATACCAAGCAAAGCTCGAATCGAACTATGCTTAACAACTGGAGAGAACACATCTGTGAAGTCCACTCCTGGAATTTGACTGTAACCCTTTGCAACAAGCCTTGCATTATATCTGGGTTCTTCAACTCCTAGAGTCCCTTCTTTCTTTTTAAACACCCATTTACAACGAACATCCTTTTTACCTTTAGGAAGTTTCACAAGGTCCCATGTTCTGTTTTTGTGGAGTGATTCCATCTCTTCTTGCATAGCAAACATCCACTTTTCTGAGTCTTCACAGCTAACCGCCTCAGAATAATTAGATGGCTCTTGATTCGCATCTATATCTTCAGCCACATTTAAAGCATAAGCAACTAGATCAACCTGGGCATACTTCTTTGGAGGTTTAATTTCTCTTCTAGTTCTGTTTTTGGCGATAGAGTATTGTGGTGAAGAAGCAACTCTATTCTTAATTTTTGTTCTGGCTTGAGGAGTTGACTCTGTATTAATCTGATGCTCCACCTGCTTTTGATTTTCTTTATTGGAAGATTCTTTAAGAGATAAGTTAGGTAGCATAGCAGTTTCATCAAAAACAACATCTCTGCTAATCACAACTTTTCTATTTTCAGGACATCATAACTTATGCCCTTTTACACCAGCTTTATAACCAAGAAAAATGCATTTAATAAATCTCGGTTCCAATTTTCCATTATCAACATGAGCATATGCAGGACACCCAAAAATCTTTAAATCAGAATAATTAGTAGGATTACCAGACCATACCTCTTGTGGAGTCTTTTTCTCAATGGCAACGGATGGAGATCGGTTGATCAAAAAACATGCAGTAGAGGTTGCTTCTGCCCAAAATGCCTTCGATAAGTTGGCATTTGACAACATACATCGAACCTTCTCCATGATCGTTCTGTTCATTCATTTTGCAACGCCGTTTTGCTGTGGAGTATGACGAACTGTCAAGTGTCTCATGATCCCTTCTGACTAGCACAATCTATTAAACTCATCAGAACAAAACTCTAAGACATTGCCTGTGCGGAGGTATTTTATTTATTTTCCCTTCTTTTTTTCAATCATAATTTTCCAAGACTTAAATGAGAAAAACACATCGCTTTTCTACTTCAAGAAAAACGTCCAAACTTTTCTGGAAAAATCATCAATAAAGGTTAGCATATAATTAGCTCCACCTCTCGAAGGCACTCTGGATGGCCCCCACAGATCAGAATGAATATACTCCAACGTTCCCTTCATGTTATGGATTCCTCTAGTGAATCGAACTCTCTTTTGCTTCCCAAAAACACAGTGCTCACAGAAATTCAGTTTGCAAATTCCTTGCCCATTAAGAAGTCCTCTTTTGCTTAATTCTGCCATGCCATTCTCACTCATATGCCCCAGGCGCATATGCCAAAATTTAGTAATATCATCATCTGACAAGGAAGAGGAAGCGACAGCTACATCTCTAGTAACAGTAGAACACTGTAAAACATATAACTTGGCAATCTCTCTCCGCCCTTTCATCACAACAAGGGACCCTTTGGAAATCTTTAAAACCCCACTTTCAGCTGTGTATCTGTACCCTTTTGAATCAAGAGTACTCAATGAAATTAAATTTCTTTTCAATTCTGGAACATGCCTAACGTCACTAAGTGTTCTGAGAACTCCATCAAACATCTTAACTTTAATTGTTCCAACACCTGCGATTTTACACGAAGCATTATTTCCCATCAAAACAACACCTTCAGATACTGTTTCGTAAGTTGTAAACCAATCCCGATTGGGACTCATGTGGAAGGTACAGACTGAATCAAGTATCCACTCATCGCTTACTTTAGAATCATTGACAGAAGCGACTAGAAGTTCACCATCGCTGTAGTCTTCTACAACATCAGCTTCACCGGAATTTTCTGGTTGTTTTCCCTTTTGATCGCAGCCTCCCTTTTAATCTTATTGTGTAGCTTATAACACTCAAATTTAATGTGCCCTTTCTTCTTGCAGAAGTTACAAGTTTTACCTCTGTTTGAAGACTTCGATCTACCCTTAGATTTACCACGAGGATTCCGTTCCTGTGTCCTCCCACGATCATCATCAGCATTCTGATCTTGTCTCCCACGAACAATGAGACCCTCTCCCTGAGAGTCGGGTTTAACCACAAGATGCTTCATCTTATCATACGAGGTTAAAGAATCATAAACCTCATCAACTGTGAGAGACTCGCGGCTATATAAAATCGTGTCTCTAAAGGTTGAATAAGACGGTGCCAACGAATAAAGTAGAATCAACCCTAGATCTTTCTTATCATACTGAACCTCCATGGCCTCCAAGTTTGAGAGAATTTCTTTAAACACTGTTAAGTGTTCGTGTACAGACACACCTTCCTCCAAACGTTGAGCATAAGGATGCTGCTTCATATGCAACTTGCTTGTTAGAGTTTTCGACATACATATTTGTTCTAGCCTCTTCCATAATGCAACGGCAGTTTTCTCTTTCATTACATCCTGCAAAATTTCATTGGACAAATGCAGATGTAATTGTGTTAATGCCTTTCGATCCTTACGCTTCTTCTCTTCATCTGTTAATGTCGAAGGCATCTTATCTATCTCTAGCAGGGCATCCTCCAGATCCATCTGTGCAAGAACTGCTTGCGTCTTAATTTTCCACAACGCAAATCTGGTGTTACGATCCAACAGTGGAATTTCATACTTCAAAGATGCCATTACCGTGATCGAGATGAATAACCCGAAAGCTCTGATACCAATTTGTGAAAAATAAAATAAAATAAAATAAATAAAATAAAGAACACACAAATTTTACGTGGAAACCCTTTCGGAAAAAAACCACGGGCAGAGGAGAAGAAAATTCACTATGTCGAAAAATTTGAATCAAATACAAGATGAATAGACTATGTCTATTTATAGGCTTGCAAAGCCATATTCTAGTAGGATTGAAACACCTTATCCTAATCAATATAAAATAGATGGAGTTTAATAAGGTTTAAAAACCTTATTCTAAAATAAAATAAAAGAAGTCTAGTTCTATATGGATTTTACTTTTATTTTATTTTCCATCGTATTTTATTTAAATAAGAATTTGGGTCACTTAATTCTAACACAGGGTATTTCTAAACTGAAGAATTTTACTAATCGAACAGCCTTACTTACACTTGATTTAATACAAAATGATCGAAGGATCGAGAATGGAATGAGATCAATGTTTGAGTGATCTAGAAATAAATTATCGAATAAGTTAAAGAAAAATATAAGTTTTAGTCACTAAGGAAACGGTAAAAGTGTAACACCCCTTACCTGAGACCGTCGCCGGAGTCGAGCACGAGGCGTTACCAGACTTAGCTTACTAATTCGGGCATAAAAATTTGCTTTTAAAATTAATATAGTTTCATTCATTCATTATGTCCCTAAAAAGGGTCCTCGAGACCATAAAACATGAAATTGAAACGGTTCGGGAACAAACCGGAATCAATAAAAATTTTTCGATCACTTAAACAAATCAAAACAATTTATTTCATCTTTCATAAATAAACTATCCATTTGCATTATAGTCACTAAATAAATCATAACTCGAGTTAAAAAACTCAAAATTAAAATTCGTAAATTTTATCTGAAACTAGACTCATATATCTTCTTGTTAAATTATTTTTTAGAATTTTTGGTCTAGCGAATTAGTACAGTTTATTAGTTAAAATTTCCCCTGTTTCAGTGTTCGGCTACTCTGACCTCTGTTCACTACGAATTAATCTTCTCCCTATACAGAATTCAAATAACCATGCCTTTTACTTATCTTAAAAGTATACTCAATAAGAAATCTATACATATAAAGTATAACATCTAATTATTTTTTATACAATTTTAAGTGAATTTCTAAACTCAGAACAGGGGATTTAGAAATCACTCTGACCCTGTCTCACCAAAATTTAAATATCTCATAAAATACAAATCCTTTATTTACTCTATTTCTTTCATATGAAAATAGACTCAATAATCTTTAATTATAAATCACATTCATATCTAAATTCATTTCTACTATTTTTAGTGATTTTTCAAATTCACGTCATTACTACTGTCCGATACTGTTTTAAAGCTAATTTTACTTTTTTCATGATTTCCATGGAATAACTAGCATTTAGGCATACATAACACCAAACATGTCCTTGATTAGCCATTCCAATAGCTAATCATTATCAAGCATTTACATACTATTCACTAGCCACATCGTAAGATCATACACACTGTAACACCCCAAACCCGAGACCGTCACCGGAGTCGAACACGAGGTGTTAACAAACTTTAAAAATTTTCCAGACACTGCCAATCTGCGTAATAGTCGCTTTAAAAATCATATCTTGAGTTCAGAAACTCAGAATCCAGTTCCGTAAATTTTCCCTGAAACTAGACTCATATGCCCATCTACATATTTTTTTCTAGAATTTTTGGTTGGGCCAATTAGTACAGTTTATTAGTCAAATTCTCCCATGTTACAGGGATCGACTACACTGACCTTTGCGCATTTCGACTTGGATATTTCCCTGTACAGGGCTTCAATACTGATGCCGTTTGTTTCTATAGAAACTAGACTCAGAGAGAAATCTATACATATATGGCTTGACTCCTAATTGTCTCTGGTTAATTTATAATGAATTTACAAAATCGGAACAGGAAATCCAGAAACCGTTCTGGCCCTGTCTCACGAGAACCTGAATATCTCTTAACATACTGTCCGTATGATTGTTTCGTTACTTTCCTATGAAAATAGATTCATCAAGGTTCGTTTACATAATTTATTCACTATTTAATTCCATTCCTACTATTTTTAGTGATTTTCCAAATCTACATCACTGCTGCTGTCAGCATCTGCCTTTAAGGTAGACTTTACCTATTTCATGGTTTCCATGATTCAACTAGCCATTTTTGCATAAATAGCACAATTTATGATAGTGATTAACCATTCCCATGGCCAATCCTTGTCAAGCATATCCACACCAAATGATTATAACATTATACTCAAACACATATAAGCCATTTTCGCATGGCTATCCAAAATTATACAAGTCCAAAGGGTCCATGACCCACAAGAAACGGGTAGTCCTATACATGCCATTTCGAAGTTCAACCAAAATTGTACCAAAAAGGGGGGAGGGCTTTGATAGTGTGGGCGACTTCGACTTCAAAATCCCGAGTCCGATAGCTGGAGAACCAAAATCTATAAAACAGAGGATCAAAGAAACGGAGTAAGCAATTTATGCTTAGTAAGTTTTGAGCAAGGAATTCCAGCACAACAAAAGTATAGCATTCATGTAGCTAAACGGATAATTTCATATGCACAATTTTTCAATATCATACTTGCTTCACATTACCAACCCTTATGTACATACACAAAAGATCAACTTAGCCAAAGGCCGGTAGCTCGTTTATCAACTGAGCGAATACTTATTTGTAAGGGCTCAACTAAATTCAAGCACATACGAAACATACCTCAATGTTGGGATGTTTCTAGAGTATTTACTGAAATTTTTACAGCATCATTCATTCCCAAATCACGTACCTTCGGAATTTAACCGGATATAGCTACTCATTCAAATGCCTTCGGGACATAGCCCGGTTATAGTAACTCGCACAATTGCCTTCGGGACTTAACCCGGATTTAGTAACTCGCACAAATGCCTTCGGGCTTAGCCCGGAATTAGTATCTCGCACAAATGCCTTCGGATCTTAGTCCGGATATGGCCACTTAGCACAAAGCCTTCGGGACTTAGCCCGGACATCATTCAAATAACCATGCACATTTAACAATAAATCATGGCACATTCGTATTTCATTTTCGTTAGCAAAACTCGAACACAAGACACTTATCATTCTTGCAATTTCGGCTCAATAGCCACACAGAGAGCATGATTTTAATTTGCTTAAAACATGATCTAATCAAATCATAATTTAAGCTCTTTTACTCAAGAACTTACCTCGGATGTTGTCGAACGATTCCGATAGCTATTCGACCACTTTTTCCTTCCCTTTATCGGATTTAGTTCCCCTTTGCTCTTGAGCTTAATTAAACAAATAAATTGATTTAATCATTTGAGCATCGAAAAGAGGAACACAAGGCACTTAGCCCATATTTATACATTAGACATTAAAGTCACATATGTACGGAATCATGAATCAAACTCAACATGTTAGTTAATTTTCCCCCTTGGCCGAATTTTCTAAGCCAAGACAAAAGCATCAATATGCTTGCCTCTAACCGAATACATGCAACACCAATCTTCTTCCTATGGCCGAATATGCATGTCTATGTTGAGGCCGATTATATACTTAATACCACACATAAATGACATACATTTTACTAACTAATGCATTCCATATTATACTCAATACGCATCCATCATTTAATCCATAACCGAAGCACCATCATGTGCAATCATATATATATATGTGCAAGAGCCGAATCCCAAATTTTGATTATAACCAAATTTAAACATATATCCAAAACATAAATCTTACCTACCATGCAATAAGCATAAATCACACTCATGGATATACCATGGCCGATACTTCCAACAACACCAAATAAAAATATACTTCATGGATCTAAGGTAGAACCAAGAGAGAAACTCATAATCATCAAGATGTAAGTAACTACCATTTTTCATCTAGATTTAGCATGAAACACAACCATCACCCTTATTAATCACCATAGCCGAAAACCTTACTTATTCCAAAAATTCAAATCTCAACTTGGTCACGAAAATTACTTGGTATCTCACCGACACAACATCAACACCAAGCAAGAATGATGCATCCATGGCTGAGTGTCATTTCCATCACATAGCAAGATTTAGACCATGGGCTAGGTAGAACTCAAGCTAACAACTAAAACATGCATGCATCTCATGGAACATCGTCAAACATACCTTAGCCTAGTTACATGCATGGCCGAACCTCTTCAACCTTTCTTTTTCCTTCCTCCTTAAAATTTTTGGCCAAAGATGAACCAAAGGATGAGCACTTTTTTTTTGTTTTTCTTTCTAGTTTCGGCAAAATGGGGGGGGGAGACAACCACACACTTTTTTTTTGTTTCCATCATATTCCCTTTCATTATTTTATGCCCATTCTCCTTATTTTATTTTTTTCCACCCATGATGCACCAACACAACATGTCTATGACATGTCTTGCCCATCACACTTGGTCTACCATGCTTGTCATGGCCGGCCACTACTAATTATGGGGGAAATTTGACATGCAAGTCCCCCCTTTTTATTTCATGCACTAATAGGTCCTTATGCTTCGACCTATCACATTTCAAAAATGTCGCACATAAGTCCTATTGACTAAATTCACATGCAATCGACTAAATCGAAGCTTGAAATTTTCACACATTCATAATTACATATTCTAAACAATAAATATCACATTCAAACATTTCGGTGACTCGGTTTAGCGGTCCCGAAACCACTTCCCGACTAGGGTCAATTTTGGGCTGTCACAACTCTCCCCCACTTAAGAAATTTTCGTCCCCGAAAATCTTACCGGTAAATAGGTATGGGTATCGTTCTTTCATCGAGCTCTCGGTTTCCCAAGTAGCTTCCTCGATCCCGTGTTTGAGCCATAACACCTTAACTAACGGAACCCTTTTGTTTCGCAACTCTTTCACTTCACGAGCTAGGATACGAATCGGTTCTTCTTCATAACTCAAGTCAGATTGAATTTCAACTTCTGAGGGATTAATCACATGTGACGGATCGGATCTATAACGTCGAAGCATCGAAACATGAAAGACATCGTGAATCTTTTCAAGTTCAGGGGGCAAAATCAATCTATACGCAACCGGACCAACTCGTTCGGAGATTTCGTACGGCCCAATGAATCTCGGGCTCAACTTGCCCTTACGGCCAAATCTGAGTACCTTTTTCCAAGGCGAAACTTTAAGAAACACTTTATCTCCCACCTGATATTCAATGTCTTTTCGTTTCAAATCCGCATATGATTTTTGACGATCTGTGGCTGCTTTCAGACTTTCATGGATTACTTTTACTTTCTGTTCGGCATCCTTAATCAAATCAACTCCGAAAATTTTACTTTCACCGAGCTCGGTCCAAAACAATGGTGTACGGCATTTACGATCGTACAAAACCTCGTAAGGTGCCATCTTAATACTTGATTGAAAACTATTGTTGTAAGAGAATTCAATCAAAGGTAAATACCGTTCCCATGAACTACTGAACTCGAGGATGCAACATCTCAACATATCCTCAAGTATCTGAATTATCCGCTCAGATTGACCATCGGTTTGGGGGTGAAAAGCAGTGCTAAAATGCAGCTTGGTACCCAAATCTTCTTGCAATTTCCTCCAAAATCGCGAGGTGAATCTCGGATCTCTATCCGACACGATAGAAATAGGTACCCCGTGTAATCTCACAATCTGAGAAACATACAAATCGGCTAGTTTATCCAATGAAAAATCCTTACGCACGGGGATAAAGTGAGCCGACTTAGTCAGTCTATCAACAACAACCCAAATCGCATCCTTCTTACTTGCTGACAATGGCAGTCCGGACACAAAGTCCATTGTGACTCGATCCCATTTCCACTCGGGTATCATGATCGGCTGAAGTAATCCTGAAGGCACTTGATGTTCCGCTTTCACTTGTTGACATATTAAACATCTCGAAACAAAGTCGGAGATGTCTCGTTTCATACCATGCCACCAAAACCAACGTTTCAAATCGTTGTACATTTTCGTACTCCCCGGGTGAATTGACATTCGGCTACAATGGGCTTCGTTCAGAATCATCGAAATGAGTTCCGAATTCCTTGGAACACACAAACGACTTCTGAACCTCAAATAATCATCATCATCAATTTGAAACTCCGATTCCTTGTTCGGAACACACTCAGCCCGTTTTGCAACCAATTCATCATCAACTTTCTGGGCTTCACGAATTTGATGAATCAATAATGGTTTGGCTTTTAATTCAGCTACTAACACATTGTCGGGTAGAACAGACAAGTGCACATTCATCGCTCGTAAAGCAAACAATGATTTCCGGCTTAAGGCGTCCGCAACCACATTAGCCTTTCCCGGGTGGTAATCAATGACAAGCTCGTAATCTTTCAACAACTCAAGCCAAAGTCTTTGTCGCAGATTTAAGTCTCTTTGAGTCATCAAATATTTGAGACTTTTGTGATCCGAAAATACATGGCACTTTTCACCAAATAAGTAATGTCGCCATATTTTAAAGCAAATACGATGGCAGTTAGTTCAAGATCATGGGTCGGATAATTTTTCTCATGTGGCTTTAATTGTCTCGACGCATAGGCCACCACTCGACCTTCTTGCATCAATACGCAACCCAACCCAAGTAGGGATGCGTCACTAAAAATGACAAACTCTTTGCCTGATTCGGGTTGCACTAAAATTGGAGCTTCAGTTAAATAAGTTTTTAGTTGATCAAAACTTTTCTGACATTTCTCCGTCCATTCGAACTTAACATCCTTTTGAAGTAGCTTCGTCATTGGTTTGGCTATCATCGAGAAACCTTTGACAAATCGTCGGTAATAACCGACGAGCCCCAGGAAGCTCCGAACTTCGGTAATATTTCTTGGAGGCTTCCAGTTAAGTATGGCTGAAATTTTGCTCGGGTCAACTCGAATACCCGATGCGGATACCACATGACCCAAGAAGCTAACCTCTCTTAACCAGAACTCACACTTACTGAACTTAGCATATAACTGTTTATCCCGCAAAATTTGCAACACTAGTCTCAGGTGCTCAGCATGTTCGGTCTCATCTCTTGAATAGACCAAGATGTCATCAATGAACACAACTACGAACCGATACAAATATGGTCTGAAGATCCGATTCATCAAATCCATAAATACTGCAGGGGCATTAGTGAGCCCAAACGGCATCACTAAGAACTCGTAGTGACCATATCTCGTTCTGAAGGCAGTTTTGGGTATGTCCGAATCTCGAATTCGCAACTGATAATAGCCCGATCTCAAATCTATTTTTGAGAACACTGAGGCTCCCTTCAGTTGGTCGAACAAATCATCGATACGCGGTAACGGATATTTGTTCTTTATCGTCACTTTATTCAGTTGACGATAGTCAATGCACAACCGCATGGTTCCGTCCTTCTCTTTCACGAACAATACTGGTGCACCCCAAGGTGAGAAACTTGGTCGAGCAAAACCTCTATCCGTCAATTCTTGCAACTGAGCTTTCAACTCTTTTAACTCGGTTGGTGCCATACGATACGGAGCCATCGAAATCGGCGTAGTCCCAGGTACAAGCTCAATACCAAACTCTATCTCCCGAACAGGTGGTAAACCCGGTAATTCTTCAGGAAAAACATCCGGGTATTCACAAACCACCGGCACAGATTCGGGTTTCTTTTCTAATTCTTTGTCATCCAGTACATACGCAAGGTATGCTTCGCACCCTTTTCTTACATATTTCTGGGCCAACATTGAGGATATTACAGCTGGCAACTCATCTAAGTCCGTAGACTCAACTCGGATTACTTCGTTATTTGCGCACCTCAATTCAATAGTCTTGCTTTTGCAATTCACAACCGCATCATGCACGGTCAACCAATCCAACCCGAGAATAACATCAAATTCATCAAATGGCAAAAGCATCAAGTCCGCCGGAAAACAGGAACCTCGAATTACTAGGGGACATTCCTTACACACTTTGTCGACAAGCACGTAACGACCCAAGGGATTTGACACCCGAATTACGAACTCAGTAGACTCAATAGGTAAAGTCTTACTGGATGCTAAGGTTTCACATATGTAAGAATGAGTAGAACCGGGGTCAATCAAAGT
>NC_053425.1:72063028-72097945 GCF_007990345.1 Gossypium hirsutum
CACTAGGGTCAATTTGGGCTGTCACAACTCTCCCCCACTTAAGAAATTTTCGTCCCCGAAAATCTTACCGGTAAATAGGTTTGGGTATCATTCTTTCATCGAGCTCTCAGTTTCCCAAGTAGCTTCCTCGATCCCGTGTTTGAGCCGTAACACCTTAACTAACGGAACCCTTTTGTTTCGCAACTCTTTCTCTTCACGAGCTAGGATACGAATCGGTTCTTCTTCATAACTCAAGTCAGATTGAATTTCAACTTCTGAGGGATTAATCACATGTGACGGATCGGATCTATAACGTCGAAGCATCGAAACATGAAAGACATCGTGAATCTTTTCAAGTTCAGGGGGCAAAATCATTCTATACGCAACCGGACCAACTCGTTCGGAGATTTCGTACGGCCCAATGAATCTCGGGCTCAACTTGCCCTTACGGCCAAATCTGAGTACCTTTTTCCAAGGCGAAACTTTAAGAAACACTTTATCTCCCACCTGATATTCAATGTCTTTTCGTTTCAAATCCGCATACGATTTTTGACGATCTGTGGCTGCTTTCAGACTTTCACGGATTACCTTTACTTTCTGTTCGGCATCCTTAATCAAATCAACTCCGAAAATTTTACTTTCACCGAGCTCGATCCAAAATAATGGTGTACGGCATTTACGACCGTACAAAACCTCGTAAGGTGCCATCTTAATACTTGATTGAAAACTATTGTTGTAAGCGAATTCAATCAAAGGTAAATACCGTTCCCATGAACTACTGAACTCGAGGATGCAACATCTCAACATATCCTCAAGTATCTGAATTATCCGCTCAGATTGACCATCGGTTTGGGGGTGAAAAGCAGTGCTAAAATGCAGCTTGGTACCCAAAGCTTCTTGCAATTTCCTCCAAAATCGCGAGGTGAATCTCGGATCTCTATCCGACACGATAGAAATAGGTACCCCGTGTAATCTCACAATCTGAGAAACATACAATTCGGCTAGTTTATCCAATGAAAAATTCGTACGCACGGGAATAAAGTGAGCCAACTTAGTCAGTCTATCAACAACAACCCAAATCGCATCCTTCTTACTTGCTGACAATGGCAGTCCGGACACAAAGTCCATTGTGACTCGATCCCATTTCCACTCAGGTATCATGATCGGCTGAAGTAATCCTGAAGGCACTTGATGTTCCGCTTTCACTTGTTGACATATTAAACATCTCGAAACAAAGTCAGAGATGTCTCGTTTCATACCATGCCACCAAAACCAACGTTTCAAATCGTTGTACATTTTCGTACTCCCCGGGTGAATTGACATTCGGCTACAATGGGCTTCGTTCAGAATCATCGAAATGAGTTCCGAATTCCTTGGAACACACAAACGACTTCTGAACCTCAAACAATCATCATCATCAATTTGAAACTCCGATTCCTTGTTCGGAACACACTCAGCCCGTTTTGCAACCAATTCATCATCAACTTTCTGGGCTTCACGAATTTGATGAATCAATAATGGTTTGGCTTTTAATTCAGCTACTAACACATTGTCGGGTAGAACAGACAAGTGCACATTCATCGCTCGTAAAGCAAACAATGATTTTCGGCTTAAGGAGTCCGCAACCACATTAGCCTTTCCCGGGTGGTAATCAATGACAAGCTCGTAATCTTTCAACAACTCAAGCCAACGTCTTTGTCGCAGATCTAAGTCTCTTTTAGTCATCAAATATTTGAGACTTTTGTGATCCGAAAATACATGGCACTTTTCACCAAATAAGTAATGTCGCCATATTTTAAAGCAAATACGATGGCAGTTAGTTCAAGATCATGGGTCGGATAATTTTTCTCATGTGGCTTTAATTGTCTCGACGCATAGGCCACCACTCGACCTTCTTGCATCAATACGCAACCCAACCCAAGTAGGGATGCGTCACTAAAAATGACAAACTCTTTGCCTGATTCGGGTTGCACTAAAATTGGAGCTTCAGTCAAATAAGTTTTTAGTTGATCAAAACTTTTCTGACATTTCTCCGTCCATTCGAACTTAACATCCTTTTGAAGTAGCTTCGTCATTGGTGTGGCTATCATCGAGAAACCTTTGACAAATCGTCGGTAATAACCGGCGAGCCCCAGGAAGCTCCGAACTTCGGTAATATTTCTTGGAGGCTTCCAGTTAAGTATGGCTGAAATTTTGCTCGGGTCAACTCGAATACCCGATGTGGATACCACATGACCCAAGAAGCTAACCTCTCTTAACCAGAACTCACACTTACTGAACTTAGCATATAACTGTTTATCCCGCAAAATTTGCAACACTAGTCTCAGGTGCTCAGCATGTTCGGTCTCATCTCTTGAATAGACCAAGATGTCATCAATGAACACAACCACGAACCGATCCAAATATGGTCTGAAGATCCGATTCATCAAATCCATAAATACCGTAGGGGCATTAGTGAGCCCAAACGGCATCACTAAGAACTCATAGTGACCATATCTCGTTCTGAAGGCAGTTTTGGGTATGTCCGAATCTCGAATTCGCAACTGATAATAGCCCGATCTCAAATCTATTTTTGAGAACACTGAGGCTCCCTTCAGTTGGTCGAACAAATCATCGATACGCGATAACGGATATTTGTTCTTTATCGTCACTTTATTCAGTTGACGATAGTCAATGCACAACCGCATGGTTCCGTCCTTCTCTTTCACGAACAATACTGGTGCACCCCAAGGTGAGAAACTTGGTCGAGCAAAACCTCTATCCGTCAATTCTTGCAACTGAGCTTTCAACTCTTTTAACTCGGTTGGTGCCATGCGATACGGAGCCATCGAAATCGGCGTAGTCCCAGGTACAAGCTCAATACCAAACTCTATCTCCCGAACAGGTGGTAAACCCGGTAATTCTTCAGGAAAAACATCCGGGTATTCACAAACCACCAGCACAGATTCTGGTTTCTTTTCTAATTCTTTGTCATCCAGTACATACGCAAGGTATGCTTCGCACCCTTTTCTTACATATTTCTGGGCCAACATTGAGGATATTACAGCTGGCAACTCATCTAAGTCCGTAGACTCAACTCGGATTACTTCGTTATTTGCGTACCTCAATTCAATAGTCTTGCTTTTGCAATTCACAACCGCATCATGCACGGTCAACCAATCCAACCCGAGAATAACATCAAATTCATCAAATGGCAAAAGCATCAAGTCCGCTGGAAAACAGGAACCTCGAATTACTAGGGGACATTCCTTACACACTTTGTCGACAAGCACGTAACGACCCAAGGGATTTGACACCCGAATTACGAACTCAGTAGACTCAATAGGTAAAGTACCAAAAACGGGGGGTTTTGATAGTGTGGGCGACTTCGACTTCAAAATCCCGAGTCCGATAGCTGGAGAACCAAAATCTATAAAACAGAGGATCAAAGAAACGGAGTAAGCAATTTATGCTTAGTAAGTTTTGAGCAAGGAATTCCAGCACAACAAAAGTATAGCATTCATGTAGCTAAACGGATAATTTCATATGCACAATTTTTCAATATCATACTTGCTTCACATTACCAACCCTTATGTACATACACAAAAGATCAACTTAGCCAAAGGCCGGTAGCTCGTTTATCAACTGAGCGAATACTTATTTGTAAGGGCTCAACTAAATTCAGGCACATACGAAACATACCTCAATGTTGGGATGTTTCTAGAGTATTTACTAAAATTTTTACAGCAAGATCATTCATTCCCAAATCACGTACCTTCGGAATTTAACCGGATATAGCTACTCGTTCAAATGCCTTCGGGACATAGCCCGGTTATAGTAACTCGCACAATTGCCTTCGGGACTTAACCCGGATTTAGTAACTCGCACAAATGCCTTCGGATCTTAGTCCGGATATGGTCACTTAGCACAAAGCCTTCAGGACTTAGCCCGGACATCATTCAAATAACCATGCACATTTAACAATAAATCATGGCACATTCGTATTTCATTTTCGTTAGCAAAACTCGAACACAAGACACTTATCATTCTTGCAATTTCGGCTCAATAGCCACACAGAGAGCATGATTTTAATTTGCTTAAAACATGATCTAATCAAATCATAATTTAAGCTCTTTTACTCAAGAACTTACCTCGGATGTTGTCGAACGATTCCGATAGCTATTCGACCACTTTTTCCTTCCCTTTATCGGATTTAGTTACCCTTTACTCTTGAGCTTAATTAAACAAATAAATTGATTTAATCATTTGAGCATCGAAAAGAGGAACACAAGGCACTTAGCCCATATTTATACATTAGACATTAAAGTCACATATGTACGGAATCATGAATCAAACTCAACATTTTAGTTAATTTTCCCCCTTGGCCGAATTTTCTAAGCCAAGACAAAAGCATCAATATGCTTGCCTCTAACCGAATACATGCAACACCAATCTTCTTCCTATGGCCGAATATGCATGTCTATGTTGAGGCCGATTATATACTTAATACCACACATAAATGACATACATTTTACTAACTAATGCATTCCATATTATACTCAATACGCATCCATCATTTAATCCATAACCGAAGCACCATCATGTGCAATCATATATATATATGTGCAAGAGCCGAATCCCAAATTTTGATTATAACCAAATTTAAACATATATCCAAAACATAAATCTTACCTACCATGCAATAAGCATAAATCACACTCATGGATATACCATGGCCGATACTTCCAACAACACCAAATAAAAATATACTTCATGGATCTAAGGTAGAACCAAGAGAGAAACTCATAATCATCAAGATGTAAGTAACTACCATTTTTCATCTAGATTTAGCATGAAACACAACCATCACCCTTATTAATCTCCATAGCCGAAAACCTTACTTATTCCAAAAATTCAAATCTCAACTTGGTCACGAAAATAACTTGGTATCTCACCGACACAACATTAACACCAAGCAAGAATGATGCATCCATGGCCGAGTGTCATTTCCTTCACATAGCAAGATTTAGACCATGGGCTAGGTAGAACTCAAGCTAACAACTAAAACATGCATGCATCTCATGGAACATCGTCAAACATACCTTAGCCTAGTTACATGCATGGCCGAACCTCTTCAACCTTTCTTTTTCCTTCCTCCTTAAAATTTTTGGCCAAAGATGAACCAAAAGATGAGCACTTTTTTTTTGTTTTTCTTTCTAATTTCGGCAAAATGGGGGGGGAGACAACCACACACTTTTTTTTGTTTCCATCATATTCCCTTTCATTATTTTATGCCCATTCTCCTTATTTTATTTTTTTCCACCCATGATGCACCAACACAACATGTCTATGACATGTCTTGCCCATCACACTTGGTCTACCATGCTTGTCATGGCTGGCCACTACTAATTAGGGGGGAAATTTGACATGCAAGTCCCCCCTTTTTATTTCATGCACTAATAGGTCCTTATGCTTCGACCTATCACATTTCAAAAATGTCGCACATAAGTCCTATTGACTAAATTCACATGCAATCGACTAAATCGAAGCTTGAAAATTTCACACATTCATAATTACATATTCTAAACAATAAATATCACATTCAAACATTTCGGTGACTCGATTTAGCGGTCTCGAAACCACTTCCCGACTAGGGTCAATTTTGGGCTGTCACACACACAAAATGGCTACGATGCTATACATGCTATACTCAAAATGAAACATCTAGCTATACCAAAATAATCCTTGTGATAGTGTGCCCGGACCTCTGATGTACTTTACGATCCCCGAGTTAGCTTGAAAAAACTATAAAAAGAAGGAAAATAAAAGGGGTAAGCATTAAGCTTAGTAAGTTTGCATGCAAATAAATAACAGCATTCATAAGAATTATCTTACTACTTGGCATGATACTACTTAATGTAACTTCATTAATTGTCATACGCATATTTTAAACTTCTTCACTTACTCACTTACTTAAATACTTACTTACTTAATCAAATTTATTAATACATTTTACTTACCTTTTTCCTTATCAAGCATACATAAACATTATATACTTACCTTTGCTCTTCTACCATGAACTTGTCTTACCCTTTTAGTATAACTCATCTTACCTTGCCTTACCTTGATATTCTCTTTAAATTTTCCCGTTGAACCACTTGGAATACTAATGATACACGGGTACCCTACTATTGCCATGACTTGTCATGGTCTTAATTGGTATCCTTTTGAAATTTACCATTGCCATGTCTCGACATAGTCTTACATGGTATCCTTGCCTTATGAACTCACCAATGCCATGCCTTGGCATGGTCTTACATGGGACCTTTGCCTTATAGAAACTTATCAATGCCATGTCTTAACATGCCATGTCTTGACATGGTCTTACATGATATCCTTGCCTTAGAAACCTTACCAATTTCCATGCCTTGGCATGGTCTTACATGGTATTCTTAAACCCTAATGTTATGACATTTGTATCCTACACATTCCTAAGGTTCAACTGGGACTTTCTAAAATTACTTCTCCATCAATTCATGCTTGAGTCTTCTTTGAATAATTTCATAAAATAAATTTAAACATGCTGGAAATTAACAACATTAACATAAAATAATAGAATATTGTATTTGTTTACCGCAAACTTACCTCGAAACAAAATACGATCACCTATATCGATTTAGTCCACTATCTTTTTCTTTCCCTAGTCTAACTCCGGATTTCATTCTTCTTGATCAATAATAACAATTTTAGCTTATTTAATACTCACATTTATTAAAACAGTCCTTGACTCAAACTTTAGAAAAATTACATTTGTGCCCCTAAACTTTTACATATTTACACTTTTTCCCCAAGGCTCAGAAATTAAACTTCATCCTATTTTCTTATGTTTTGTACATGCTGATCATTTTTCCCTTCTATGGCAACATCAAATTCTCACTCTAACGTGTACTTATGAACATTAGGTATTTTTACCAATTATGTTGTTTTACTCGTTTTCACATAAAATCGCTTAGCAAAAGTTGTTTAACACAATTTCAAGCTTTATATTCTACCATAA
The DNA here is from genome assembly GCF_007990345.1 of Gossypium hirsutum. Taxonomy (NCBI): domain Eukaryota; kingdom Viridiplantae; phylum Streptophyta; class Magnoliopsida; order Malvales; family Malvaceae; genus Gossypium; species Gossypium hirsutum. The sequence continues at coordinate 72,070,044 of NC_053425.1, forward strand.
AACATCAAAATAAACACATTTCACCTATGGTTATTTTTCCAAATATAAACCCTAGGTTAAATTATTGCTAGAATAAGCTTAATCAAGTTACCGGGACTCAAAAAACGTAAAGAACATTAAAAACGGGGCTAAAACGGACTTACAATCGAGCTTGGAAGCTTGAAAAACCCTAGTTATGTCTTCATCATGTGAAATTCGGCCAAGGGTTGAAGATGGACAAAAATTGGCTTTTAATTTTGTTTTTAATTCATTTTAATAACTAAATGACCAAAATGCCCTTAATTAAAAACTATGGTGTTTTATCTTTAGGTATTTTTGTCCAAACTGTATAATGGTCTAATTACTATCCAAGGACTTCCACTTTAAAAATCCCATTACTCACAAGTACTTAGTACCTTTGTGAACTAGAACACACATTTTACAACTTTTGCAATTTAGTCCTAAATATCAAATTGGACCCTCTATCGATAAAATTTCTAAACAAAATTTTCACACAATCATGCAATCATGCCATAGACCATAAAATGATAATAAAATAAATTTTTCTACCTTGAATTTATGGTTTCGCAACCACTATTCCGTTTAGGTCCTATTTTGGGATGTTACAAAAAGTGTAACACCCTTTACCCATGTCCGATGCTGGAACAAGGTACGAGGGTTTACCAGACTTAAACATACACATTCATGCAAAAATCGAGCCATAAAGTATCTTTTAATTCAAAACCTTTCAAACACATGCATGTCGTCCCTTATTTGGGTCTACGAAGCCCAATACATTCATTGGAATTGATTCGGGACTAAACCGAAAAATTTGAAAAGTTTTAGGAAAATTTAGAAAATTTTCCCATGAAACAGGGTCACACGCCCGTGTGGACATAGAGACATGCCCTTGTACCTTTGGCAGGCTCGTGTCCTCAGGCCGTGTAACTCTCTGTTTATGACGTTAGCATGCACATCGAACCACACGGTCGGACCACATGCCCCTGTGTAACACCCCAATTTTTGGGAATTTTGTGATTGTTTGGTAAAATTTAAAATTTTGTGTTCTGTCTGCTTGATGAAGGTTTATTTATGATAGGGGGCCTCTAGAAGGCCCAAGCTTAAGCTAAAACCCAGTAACTTTGTGTGATTTTAATCCATAAAAGGAAAAGGGGGTTCTGGTTAGCAGGGGTCTTAAATATTATTTGGGTAAAATAAGACATAAGGAAGCAAGTGGCAAATTGGCATGTGGAGCCACTGGGAAGGCTATAAAAGTGGCGTGCAGAAGGGTAGGAAGAGCCCAGGTTCAAGCCACAAGACAAGCAAATAAGGTGTTTATTTTTTTTGTGCACAAAAAGGGGAGGTGATGGAATTCAAGAGGGAACTCTGTTAGGGAGAGTTTAAGATGATAAAGGGATTGAGTAAGGATAAAGATAAGGGAGGAAATCTAGGAGCTGATCAAGGAACAAGAGGTGGTCGGCCAAGGGACTTTAGCATGGGAAATTCGGCTAGGGTAGTGCTTGTATAAATTCAGCACAAGGGGGTAAGTGAGCTGTATAAATTCAGCACACGAGCCTAATTCGGTAAGTATGCGTGGTAAGTGTTCTGAGGTACGGTACGTAAATGGTTAGGATATGCATGAAAACCCTAAAAGTAGCTAAATTACTATAATACCCTTATGTATGGAAAATTACCATGATACCCCTGGGTGTAAATAACCGATATGCGCCTAGGGTTAATTTTGTCTGAAAAGCATGTTGATTTAAATATGTATGTTGTATACCATGAATGAATCTTTGTTGCATGGGGACATGGGTTATATTTTGGAGGAAGCGTCCTGGTGGCTATGCCACAATTATCTGATCTGGTGGCTCTGCCACATATTTTTGTTCTGGTGGCTCTGCCACGATTATCTATATCTGGTGACTCTGTCACATTATCTGTTCTGCCATCCATGCTGCATATTTCTGAGGCGTGTACCGGTTGGGTGGGTCGAGTAGTCTCCCCACATGGTGAAAGGTTGGTAAGGGGGTGCATGTGGTTGGTTATGGGTTGGGTTTTGCATATACATGAAATATCTGATCTGATCTGTTATGGGCCTATGGGCTTAATTTTGTATTCTGTTCTGGGCTAAGGCCTATTTATTCTGTTTCTGTGGGTTGAGCTGATATGGGCTATGGTTGGGTTAATTTTACACACTGAGTTTCCCCAAACTCATCCCCTATTTTCATCCATGCAGGTAATCCCCAACAATAGTGGGCTTGGAGCTGCGAGGGATTCGGAGTGGCCACTCGTTATGCACTATGGTTTTCTTCTGGTGAATTGGACTTCATTTTTCATTTACTTTGATGATTTGGGTTTTATTATGTAATAAGGCCGCTCTATTATTTTTTTATGGGTTTGGTTTATATTTTATTATGATGAACTTAATTTATATTAACTATCAAAATGGGCTAGATCTAGGGTTCGTTTTCAAAAACATAAATTGATTTCAAAGTAACACGATCTCGAACAAGGCTTCTACTATGATAACGTTTCCCAAAATTAAATATGTTTTATTTTAAAATGAACATAATTACAATGGTAACCTAAAGGAATACACGATGTTAGAGTGTGGCAATGGCGGTGGGCATGTCTAGGATTGGATCCGAAAGAGCTTGGTACTTAAGCAGTCCGATGGACTCACCTCCTCTTTTCCGGTTTCCTACCTGGTGCACAGCTTCTATTCACTTTAACCCTTAATGAATTAATCCTTTGAACATCAAGTACGATTTTCTAGATTAAGAATGGAAAAATGTTTTAACGCTTTGATGTGGCACGTCGGATCTAGTCATAACATCTAGGCCGGGTTTGAGGTGTTACATTTAGTGGTATCAGAGCCAAGTTGCAACAACTCGGCTGTGGAATGGGTTTACAAAAAAAAAGTTAAAAAAAAAGAAAAAATTTTTTTGAAAGAAATTCTCGGTTTTTAAAATTTGGATCATCTGAAGGTGGCATTCCAAATCTCCGGCCCAAGCCTGTAAGTATCATTCTGAATTTCTCTGAATATTTTCTGGATTATCCATCTGTACTGAAACTCTACTAGGATACTCTAGATAGGATGATACTAAGACCATAGGAAAATTTGATAAGAGACTAAAACTGTAGCTAGACTTCGGTTCTGCGAAAACAATCTCTGAAATACTGTCCGATTCATAAAACATCTGTAATAAACATTGGAATGTTATTAATGCATAAAATTCATAAACAGATAATACGATATGAGTATAAGAGCCACTCATGAAAGAGGCCGTGGACGTGGCCGAGGAAGGGCTCGAGCGGTATCTCTTTGGGACATATACCGGCAGCAGATGCACTGGTACCTTCGGCAACGGAAGTGGAGTCTCATGATCGTGGTTCCTGGGATGACACCCTATCGCAGGCAATGTTTCGTGTTCTGGAAAGGGTTGCCGGGGCAAGTACGCGCAACGGAGTTCGGGGATCCATTTTTGAACGACTCCGGGCCAACGGAGCAAAGATCTTTAGGGGTGTGTCAGGTATCGCCCCGAATGTGGCAGAATATTGGTTGGAGGCCACAGAACGAATTATGGATGACTTGGATTGCTCTGTGGAGCAGAAACTGAAGGGAGTCGTATCGTTGCTACAAGACGAGGCTTACCAGTGGTGGCTCACTGTGAGAGAAGGAACCCCAGCTGATAGGGTAACTTGGGAACTATTTAAGACGGCCTTTAAAGGTAAGTATGTTGGGGCAAGTTATGTGGACGCTCGTAGAAAGGAATTCTTGAATCTGGTGCAAGGAGGTAAAACAGTTGTCGAGTACGAGGTCGAGTTTCTAAGGTTAAGGTGGTATGCCATGGGCATAGTTGCTATGGAATATGAGCAAAGTGTGCGCTTCGAGGATGGTCTTAGGGATGACCTGAGGGTGTTGATTGCTCCACAGAGGGAGTGAGATTTTGTGGTCTTGGTGGAGAAGGAAAAGATAGCAGAGGAGGTTAAGCGGGCTGAAAAGCAGAATCGAGAGAAGGATTGAAACCGTTTTTAGAGGGATTCAGGACGCTCGGGTGGTACTAATAGGAATGTTAAGAGAGCAAGGGTGGAGGAACCAGTGCGAGCAGTGCCGATGAATGTGGTTAGACCACCAATCTGTGGAGACTGTGGTAAGGTACATTTGGGCGAGTGTAGGAAACGTTCCGGTGCATGTTTCCGATGCGGATCTATGGAGCATAGAGTTAAGGACTACCCTCAGAGAGCGGAGTAGGCTCAGGTTGCTGTACAGAGGGTTGTTCAACCCATGAGAGGTGGACCACAACCACCGAGAGGACGTGGACAAGGTAGGGGTGGAAACGAAAATGGTCGAGGTCGAGGGGCACCTGGCAGGGGTGTCGAAAATGCTGAAGCTCGACAGCCAGCTTTGGTATATGCAGCTCGTCGTCGAGAGGAGGGCGACGCACCTGACGTCATAACTGGTACGTTCTTGGTTTTTGGCATGCCATATACTGCTTTAGTGGATATTGGATCTACTCATTCCTATGTTGTATGTGCCATATCTGGGTCGTTGAGTGTGCACTCTGAGAAGATTGTGAGTGGGGTATCTGTGTTAAGTCCTTTGGGTCACTCGGTTAGGGTAGACAAACTGTATAGGAATGTACCCTTAGAAACTTAAGGCAAGGTTTTTCTTAGAGATCTGATGGAGTTATCGTTCGAAGAGTTTGACCTCATTCTGGGAATGGATTGGCTTATTAAGCATAGGGCGACTTTGGATTGTACTGCAAAACGAATGGTGTTAAGGACCACGGAGGGTGAGGAGGTTATGATGATAGGCGAGCGAAGGGATTATTTGTCTAATGTGGTGTCAGCATTAAGGGCCGAAAAGTGGATTCGAAAAGGTTGTGAGGCCTATTTGGCATTTGTAAGTCAGTTGAAAGAGGAAGGACTGACAGTGGACAAGGTTAGGACTGTAAACGAATTCCAAGATGTGTTTCCAGAGGAGCTTTCGGGATTGCCTCCAAACTGAGAAGTGGAGTTTGGAATCGACTTGTTGCCTGGAACGGCGCCAGTGTCTATCACACCGTATAGAATGGCACCGAAGGAGTTGGTGGAGCTAAATGCACAAATTCAAGAGTTGTTGGATAGGGGCTTCATTAGGCCAAGCGTGTCTCCATGGGGAGCACCGGTGCTATTCGTGAATAAGAAGGATTGTACAATGTGGATGTGCATTGATTATCGCCAGTTGGACAAACTGACAATTAAGAATAAGTATCCACTGCCAAGGATTGACGATCTATTTGACCAGCTTAGAGGGGCTTCTGTATTTTCTAAGATCGACCTTCGATCTAGATATCATCAGTTAAGGGTTAAGGAGTCAGATATCCATAAGACGGCATTCAGGACTCGGTATGGTCATTACGAGTTTCTGGTTATGCCGTTTGGGCTGACGAACGCTCCTGCAGCATTTATGGATCTAATGAATCATGTGTTCCAACCATTTTTGGATCAGTTCGTAGTCGTCTTTATTGACGATATTCTGATATATTCTGAAACTGAAGCAAAGCATGATGAGCATCTCCGTGTAGTGCTACAGTTGTTAAGGGAGAAGGAACTTTATGCGAAGTTCAACAAGTGTGAATTTTGGTTAAGGGAGGTAACTTTACTAGGACATGTGGTCTCTGCTGAGGGGATTAAGGTGGACCCTTGAAAAATTGAAGCGGTTTTGGAGTGGAAGCCGCCTAGGTCGGTGTCGAAAATACGGAGTTTCCTAGGTTTGGCAGGATATTACCGAAGGTTTGTGAAGGTTTTTCTGTGTTGGCTGCACCTCTGACAAAACTCATAAGGAAAGGGGTACCGTTTGTATGGACTGAGACCCAGCAGAAAGCTTTCGAGAAGTTGAAGAAAGTTCTGACTAAAGCACCTGTGTTAATTCAGACGGAGTCTGGGAAGGATTTTACTGTGTACAGCGACGCATCACATGTAGGTTTGGGCTGCATGTTAATGCAGGAGGGTAAGGTGGTTGCATATGCGTCACAGCAGCTTAAGCCTCACGAGGGGAACTATCCTACTCATGATTTGGAGTTGGCGGCAGTGATACTTGCACTTAAGATTTAGAGACATTACTTGTATGGAGAAAGGTGTATTATATACACAGACCATAAGAGTCTTAAGTATTTGTTGACGCAGAAGGAGCTGAACCTTAGGCAAAGGAGATGGATTGAGTTGCTTAAGGATTATGACTGTTCGATCGAGTATCACCCAGGCAAGGCTAATGTGGTAGCTGATGCTTTGAGTCGTAGAACCGTATCTGATCTGAGAGAAATGTTTGCTCGTTTGAGTCCGTATGATGATGGCAGTTTGTTGGCTGAATTGCAAGTAAGGCCAACCTGGGTGGACCAGATTAAGGAAAAGCAGTTGGAAGATGAGTCTTTGGTCGCTCGTTTTCAACAAGTTAAGGAAGGGGGAACTTTGGAGTTCGGTTTAAATGGTGATGGAGTTCTGTGTTTCCGAGGAAGAATTTGTGTTCCGAAGGATTTTGATTTAAGGCAGACAATATTGAAGGAAGCTTATGGGGGCCTATGTGCCATGCATCCTGGAGGGAATAAGTTGTATCACGACTTGCGAGAATTGTATTGGTGGCCTAGACTTAAGCGAGAAGTAACAGAATTTGTAGGAAAATGTCTGACATGCCAACAAGTGAAAGCTGTGCATCAATTACCTTCTGGACTGTTACAGCCGGTGAAGATACCACTTTGGAAGTGGGAGAGGGTAACTGATACAGCCACGCCTCAAGTCCAACCTAGCTCGAGCAAGGAGCCTTTGGAGCTGCCTCAAGGTCCAGTCACCCGATCACGAGCTAAACAATTCAAGGAGGCTGTTTCGGCCTTAGTAGATCAAGTTTGGGGCGAGACTTTGGTTGGACGCATTGATGAAGCTTGGACAAACTTGATGAGCCTTCCTTGCACATTGTTACGAGCTGAATTAAGCTCCACTTCAGCTCATTAAATTCGAACCAGCTCAAAATTAGCTCAAAATAACTTAGTCAATCATATAGTAGCTGAAATAATTAATTGAGTTAGTTAAATTAGTTATTTACAAGCTTAATTAATTTTCGTTATTAAATTGGTCTTAAATCTGGTCAAACTTAATTATGCATGATTAATTGTGTTTTCTTATATGTTATTAAGTCAAATTAAATTCCTACAGCTCATAAATAAGTCTTAATACATGTTTTAATGTGTCTTGTCCAAACTGAATTAATTAGACTTAGTTTAATTAATTGAGTTTTGTTTTAATTATTTGGATTAATGTTGTCTAAATTTCGTTTTTAATATGATTCAGCTAAATAATGATCAACTAAATTCATTTGTTCATGTTGTGTAGGTTGGCCGAATGTGGGTGGAAGCATTTAAGCTAGGTGCATGCATCATAGGTTCAATGAATGTAGCGTTACATGCATGAGGAATGTTCAGCTGATTTTAAATGATTCAAGAACCAGCATAATGCCGTTCACACATGAAGTTCACACTCTTGGCTTTTCGGTTTTGGAATGTTCACACACAAAGACTCTTTGAAACCGAGTGTTCACACTTCATTTGGCCATTCAAATCCCTCTTAATGGCTGGTCACTTTTCAGCAAAAGCTACAAATTAAATGAGCTTATTTATGCACATTGACCGAATCTAGCTCATCCATGCACCATTCAAGTTGTCCAAGGTTCAATGTGAATTCTAGAAGCTTTCCAAGTTCAGCCGAACCTAGCCAAGCCATTGAAGAATTCATTAGCTTAGCTTTTAAGAAAATGTATGTGACTATCCGGCTAACTTAGTTGCTGATTATAAATAGCTGAAATTTCATTTTGTAAAGGACTTTTGACATTTTTAATTAGCGAATTGCTGCCAAATTTGTGAGGCATTTTCTCTCAAATTTCGTTCGAGGCCCGTAAGACTTATCTAAGCTTTTAGTGGCGTCTTTCCGAGTCTTTTCCGAACTTATCACTCCTTAACCCCAGTGTGGCGTTCACCTTTGATACCTTTGGTTCATACTTTCCTAAGTATCGGGTCAAGGTTCTTTTTAACCATTTCCAATTCATTTAGGTCCTATAAGTTTCGGGTCGACACTTTTCTTTAGTGTTGGTTCATTCTTGACCTCTTTGAACCGTTACCAATTCGTACCAAATACCATACAATTTCATACCAATTCCATACCATTTCGTACCAATTCCCAAATACCAAAACGTACCAAAACCAAATACCATTTCTTAATTATCCTAAACCGAACTCTTCCATTCTATTCATACCATTTCGACTTAAACCAAATCCACATCCAACTTTGCACGAACTTATCTTACTTCTTTGTACACAAATATATTCTAACTCCTTCTCGTCTAATCTACTTCTTCGTTTACGATCGGGAATCAAACGACTCGGACTCAACTACTAAACCGAGATCGTATCATTTGGTATCAGAGCTGGTAAAAATGAGAAGTACGAGCACTCGAAGTCAATTTGAAATAGGTACGTAAAAAAAAGGAGTTCGAAAAAAAAAATTGAAAAAAAAATTGCATGCGGTTTAGGTGCGGACGAAAAGAACGTGAAAGATCCGTAAAAAAAAAAGAGTCTGGAGACACTTCAATAGAAATTTTTCCAAAATCTCATTCTACACTCTTTTATATCCCCCGTAGTGAAATTTCACGCAATTAAAAAAAAAATTTCGATATAAAAAAAAAGTGTTTCGAGTTTGTAAGTTTGGCATTCTCTTCTATTCATCTTCTAAGCCACACTTAGCCTAAAGCCTTTCTTGTTTCTTTTATCCTACCCGTAACCTAACATCAATCCCTTGTAAAGCCATTTGAAGCCGACCCACTGAACTAAGACTAAGTCACTACGAGTCGCTTACGAAATCACGAGAGGAAAGTGAGTGGTAAAAGGCACGAGAGTTACATCAAGTTAAAAGCCGAAATTGAGTGAAACACGAGTGGAGTGTTTATTCTTTCTGTGAGAGATTTTGTGAGGGTTTTGCTGTGAGGTTTTTATTTACATGTCTCAAAGTCCTGAACGAAATATGGCGGAAGGAGGTGGAAGGCAACCAATCCGAAACATTGCGCCTGGAGGAGGTGGAGTGCCGGAATTGGCTCAACAAGCCTTGTTACGAGAAATCCAACGCATGATCCGAGGTGAGTTAGAATCTATTAATGAACGGTTGGATCGAGTTGAATTGGGAAATCAACGAGAGCGTACACCCCAAGGGCCGCAAAGAGGGCGAGACCAATTGGAAATCAATCAAGACGACCTATATGATCCGAATGAAGTCGAAAGTGATCAAGGATCAAACATAAGTGAAGGACGAAGAGGTCAAAGGAACCGAGGTAATCGGAATCAAAGACGTATGGATGACGACTTAAGGAACATTAAACTATCCATTCCATCCTTTCAAGGAAAGTCTGATCCGGAAGCTTACTTGGAGTGGGAAAAGAAGATTGAATTGGTCTTCGATTGTCACAACTATTCCGAGATCAAAAAAGTGAAGTTGGCGGCCATAGAATTCTCCGATTACGCTATGATATGGTGGGATCAACTCACTACGAGCCGAAGAAGGAATGGGGAACGACCAATATCCACTTGGGCCGTGATGCGACGTCGTTTCATTCCCTCCTACTATCATCGGGAACTCTATCAAAAGCTTCAAAATCTCACTCAAGGTTCAAAGAGTGTTGAGGATTATTTCAAAGAGATGGAGATCTGTAACACCCCGTACCCGAGACCGTTGCCGGAGTCGGACACGAGGGGTTCACAGACTAAATTCGCTTACTATCGCAGTCCATTTTAAAATTTTCCAGGCAGTTGGCTAACTGCGACACTGTCACCTTAAAAATCATATCTTGAGTTTCACAACTCGAAAATCAGTTTCGTAATTTATTCCTGAAACTAGACTCATATGCCCATCTACATATTTTTTTCTAGAATTTTTGGTCTGGCCAATTAGTACAGTTTATTAGTCAAAGTCTCCCATGTTACAGGGATCGACTACACTGACCTTTGTGCATTACAACTTGGATATCTCCCTGCACAGAGCTTCAATACTGATGCCATTTGTTTCTATAGAAACTAGACTCAGAGAGGAATCTATACATATATGGAATGACTCCTAATTATCTCTTGTTAATTTATAATGAATTTCCAAAGTCGTAACAGGGAATCCAGAAACTGTTCTGGCCCTGTCTCACGAGAACCTGAATATCTCTTAACATACTGTCCATATGATCGTTTCGTTACTTTACTATGAAAATAGATTCATCAAGGTTCGTTTACATAATTTATTCATTATTTAATTCAAATCCTACTATTTTTAGTGATTTTCCAAATCTACATCACTGCTGCTGCCAGCATCTGCCTTTAAGGTAGACTTTACCTATTTCATAGTTTCCATGATTCAACTAGCTCTTTTAGCATAAATAGCACAAATTATGATAGTGATTAACCATTCCATACCAAATGATTATAACATTATGCTCAAATATATATAAGCCATTTTCGCATGGCTATATACATTAACCAAAATATTCTTCCGCCACTAGTCTATTTTATACATGCCATAAGACAATCCGAAACGTAGCAGTACCAAACAGTGGATAGTGATAGTGTGACTAGTTGCTGACGATCCCCGAACCTGTAGCTTCGCAATGAGATCTATAAAACAGAGGAAACAGAGTAAACGGAGTAAGCATTACAATGCTTAGTAAGTTTTAAGCAGTGTCAACAGATAACAATCAAATTATAACATAGTTGTTCGTATTTTTATTTCACTCTTCCTTCGGGCATACCATCCCTTTACCGAATATGCACATCTCATCATGTACAATAAGCAGATAAACTTTCACATAAAAGTGAGCTCATGTGACATAGATATATCGTATGATTTCACATCACCTCTCACACTGATCCGATGTCACATAATCATAGGAATAGTCTCATAGATTGCTCTCGTATGCATCACATAACTACCTTATGATTTAGTGCAAATCAAGCTCACATATAAACTTGGAGTACATACCTGTTTAACCTTTCGCATTGAATATATTTATAAGCAATTCTTATTACGAAGTCTTACCCGGACATAATCTCCACACGAAGTTATCGGGTCTTACCCAGACAAAATCCCCACACGAAGTCATCAGGTCTTTAGAGCTCGGATATAGTACAAGCACGAAGCTTAAGGACATTAATCAGTGATAATATTCTCACATAAAGCCTGCGGGGTTTTAACCCGGATATAGTACTGACACAAATGCCCTTCGGGACTTATCACATTTATACACTTTCACATCCATCACGTTGGCCACTCGGCCCTGTCACATATATATACACTTCCACATTCATCACATCGGCCATTAGGCCTTATCACACATATACACTTTCACATTCATCACATCGGCCATTAGGCCCTATCACATATATACACTTTCACATTCATCACATCGGCCATTAGGCCTTATCACATATATACACTTTCACATTCATCACATCGGCCATTAGGCCTTATCACATATATACACTTTCACATTCATTACATCGGCCATTAGGCCCTATCACATATATATACACTTTCACATTCATCACATCGGCCATTAGGCCCTATCACATATATCGGCCATTAGGCCCTATCACATATATATACACTTTCACATTCATCACATCGGCCATTAGGCCTTATCACATATATACACTTTCACATTCATCACATCGGCCATTAGGCCTTATCATCATTTCATATTCGAATACTCATAAACTTACAATATCACGATTTAGAATTCAAGTATGGGTTTAATCAGTAGCTTATGAGCAACTAAAACAAGTTTATCAAGGTTCACAACAAAATCTCAAATTCAGCACAAGCTGTTTTTCCTGAGCAATAGTCACTAAATTATTTATAACTGGAGCTACAAAACTCCAAATCACTTTCCGTTAATTTTTCCTGAATATAGACTCGTATATCTTCCATCCATAAAATTTCCAGAATTTTATGTTTGGCCAATCAATACCAGATTTTTATTAAAGTTTCCCCTGTTTCACTATTTGACTAATCTGACCACTCTTCACTACGAATCAAATTTCTCATTTTACAGAATTCAAAATGTGTTGTATTTGATTTCATTTGAAACTATACTCATTAAGGAGTCTAAGCATATAAATTTTATCTTATAACCATTTTTGTACAATTTATAATGATTTTCTAAAAACAGAACAGAGGATTACAGTGTCATTCTGTGCTGTCTCACACAACTTTAAGTATCTCATTATTGGAAATTCCTTTGCTTACACGGTTTCTTTTATAAGAAACTAGACTCATTAAGCTTTAATTTCATGTCTCATTCAGCCTCTAATTCAAATCCATAAATTTATGGTGATTTTCTAAAGTCACGTTACTGCTGCTGTCCTAAGCAGACTATTTCAAATTACCCTTGAATTCCCAAGCTCAAACACTTAAGAACTTACCATTTGAGCTTAGAACATATCATGGCCACATCATATCTTATTAAATCAACTCATCATGTCCCTTTATAATTGAATTTACTCAACGTTTAATCACTTAAAACTTACCTTGGATGTTGTCGAATGATTCCGATGGCTATTCGACCACTTTTTCCTTCCCTTTAACGGATTTAGTTCCCCTTTGCTCTTGAGCTTAATTAAACAAATAAATTGATTTAATCATTTGAGCATCGAAAAGAGGAGCACAAGGCACTTAGCCCATATTTATACATTAGACATTAAAGTCACATACATGTGAAATCATGCATCAACTCAACATATTAGCCAATATTCATCTTAGCCGAATTTTCTAAGTCAAGATAAAGCCATCAATATGTTTACCTATGGCCGAACATACACATCAACCTATGTACTCATTCATGTGGTCGAGTATACATATTCCAATATGATTTCATTTACATTTCGTTTAACACTTAATTTTTACCACATATCAAATAACCCATTTCTTTACTCATGTGGCCAATTATATTCGGTCATGCATACACACATAAAATCAATTTGGAGACTCTATCAATCCAACATACGTTCGGCAATAGTCCATAATTCTCTCTCTCGGCCACTCACTTCCCACTTAACAAAGCTTCCATTCAAACTCATTTGTGAGTATCAATTAACTTAAGCTATCTTTTAAACCTTTATTTATCACTTCATGCCAAACCAAAGACCACATTCGGCACTTTCATCCACCATTCTACCAAGCATGTAATATTCAACCACAACTAACTCACAATCGGCCCTAGTTCATAACAAGGTAGCTGAATTCTTTTTTTTATGGTTCAAACACTCATCTATCATCATTCACCTAACTTTAACATGAAACAACAAAACTCACCATTATTAGCTACCATAGTCGAAAACCTTACTCAATCCAAAAATCAAAATTTCATCATGGGTTACAAAAAAAATAACTTGATATCTCACTCAAGATCAATTAAAATTTCAAGAACTAATATGAACACCTTACCTTAATATTGACCTAAGATGACCGATGGCTTCACTCTCTTCTTCCTCCTTTCAATTCGGCCAAGAAGAACCAAAGAACACAACTTGTTTTCATCACCAAATGCTCTTGTTCCCTTTTTTTTTCTTTAGATTCGGCTAGGGAGAAACATGTATGATGATCTCCTTTTTTTTTTTCTTTCATCATTTTCCTTTTTCCATTTCTTTATTACTAACTTTTTATTTTGTTATTCCTCCCATGATGCACCAACATAACATGTCTATGACATGTTTTGCCCATCACACCTTGTCCACCCTATTTGTCATGGCCGGCCACTACTCAATGGGGGGAATTTGACATGCAAGTCCCCCCTTTTTATTTCATGCACTAATAGGTCCTTATGCATCGACCTATCACATTTCAAAAATGTCGCACATAAGTCCTATTGACTAAATTCACATGCAATCGACTAAATCGAAGCTTGAAATTTTCACACATTCATAATTACATATTCTAGACAATAAATATCACATTCAAACATTTCGGTGACTCGGTTTAGCGGTCCCGAAACCACTTCCCGACTAGGGTCAATTTTGGGCTATCACAAGATCGCAATGATCCGAGCCGATGTCCAAGAAGATCGTGAAGCAACAATGGCGCGATTCCTTGCTGGTCTCAACCGAGATATCGCTAACATTGTGGAACTCCAACATTATGTTGAGATAGTGGACATGGTACACATGGCCATTAAGGTGGAGAAGCAACTCAAGCGAAAGAGTACCACTCGAAGTTTTCCTACCCCAAGCACAACTAGATGGGGGCAAAGTTCGAGTTAAACTAATCCACCAATCCGTGCCAAAGAGCCAATGGTGCCTACCAAAGCAAACAAACCTATGGGCGATACGAGTAAAGGTAAGGCAACCGATTCATTTGCTAATCGTTCAAGAGATATTAAGTGTTTTAAGTGCCTTGGAAGGGGCCATATTGCGAGTCAATGTCCCAACCGCAATGTCATGGTGGTTCGAGCAAATGGAGAAATCGAATCGGAGGAGGAAGAACTTGAAGACGAGCCCAAAATCGTTTCTGAAAACGATGAAGAAGTTGAACACGCTCTTGATGGAGAACTCCTCGTTGTTAAAAGAAGTCTAAGCATCCAAAGCATCAACGATGAACAGCAACGAGAGAACATCTTCCATACTCGTTGTCAAGTACAAGGAAAGCTATGTAGTGTCATCATCGATGGAGGAAGTTGTACGAACGTAGCGAGCACTCTCATGGTGGAAAAATTAAATCTACCAACCACCAAGCATCCAACTCCGTACAAACTTCAATGGCTCAACGATGGAGGAGAGTTAAAGGTGACAAAGCAAGTTCTAGTCTCATTTTCCATTGGAAAATATTCCGATGAAGTACTTTGCGATGTTGTTCCGATGCACGCGGGTCACTTGTTATTGGGCCGTCCATGGCAATTCGATCGTCAAGTCATGCACGATGGTTACTCAAATCGATATTCTTTCAAGCATCTGGGGAGAAATGTAACCTTAGCACCATTGACGCCAAAGCAAGTTTATGAGGATCAACTTAAGTTGAAAAATTCTGTAGATCAAATGAGAGAAAAAGAAAAGAGCGAAAATACAAAAGAAAAGAAAAATGAAAAAAAAAAGAAAATTCAAAAAAAGAGAATGAAAAGAGAGCGATAAAAGAAAAAGAAGAAAAAGAAAAAGTGAGTGAAAAATTTAATGTCTTTGCAAAAGCAAATGATGTTCGAAAAGCGTTTTTGGCAAAACAATCGATCCTTGTACTTATGTATAAGGAAAATTTGTTTAATACTAACAACTTATCCGGAGATCCCCCTTCTTCTGTTTTGTCTCTCTTGCAGGATTTCAAAGACGTTTTTCCAGATGAAGTGCCAAGTGGTTTGCCACCACTTCGTGGGATTGAGCACCAAATCGATTTTATGCCCGGAGCTGTTATTCCTAATCGGCCAGCATACCGAACCAATCCCGAAGAAACCAAAGAGCTTCAACGTCAAATCAACGAACTCATGGAAAAGGGCTATATTCGAGAGAGCCTTAGCCCATGCGATGTACCGGCTTTGTTGGTACCAAAGAAGGACGGAACGTGGCGCATGTGCGTCGATTGCCGTGCCGTAAATAAAATCACCATCAAGTATAGGCATCCCATAGCGCGTTTAGATGATATGCTCGATGAGTTAAGTGGTGCCAAGTTATTCTCAAAAATTGATCTCAAAAGCGGATACCATCAGATTCGAATGCGCGAAGGTGACGAGTGGAAAACCGCTTTTAAAACGAAACATGGTTTGTATGAATGGTTGGTAATGCCATTCGGCTTAACCAACGCCCCTAGCACTTTTATGAGACTTATGAACTATGTTTTACGAAATTTCATTGGTAAGTTTTGCGTTGTGTATTTTGATGATATCCTCATTTATAGCAAATCGATGGATGAGCATGTAATTCATTTGCGAGTTGTTTTGGAAGTTCTTAGAAAAGAGACTTTGTATGCTAATCTTAAAAAGTGTACATTTTGTTCTGACAAAGTTATCTTTTTAGGTTTCGTGGTTAGCTCGGAGGGCCTCGAAGTAGATAGCGAAAAGATTAAGGCGATTCAAGAATGGCCGAGACCGACGAGCATAAGCCAAGTGCGAAGCTTCCATGGCCTAGCAAGTTTCTATAGGCGATTTGTACCCAACTTTAGCACGTTGGCTGCACCGTTGACAAGCACTATCAAGAAGAATTCGACTTTTCATTGGGGCGAAGAGCAAGAAAATTCTTTTAATATTATTAAAGATTGTCTTACTAAAGCTCCGTTGTTAGCACTGCCTGATTTTTCTAAAACATTTGAAATTGAGTGTGATGCCTCAGGTGTTGGAATAGGTGCCGTGTTAACTCAAGACGGGAGGCCGATCGCTTACTTTAGTGAAAAGTTGAATGGTGCCGTGCTAAACTACCCCGTTTATGACAAGGAGATGTATGCACTTATCCGCGCTCTCGAGACTTGGCAACATTATTTGTGGCCGAAGGAGTTCGGGATCCATTCGGATCATGAAGCGTTAAAGCACATTAAAGGACAACACAAATTAAACAAACGCCATGCTAAGTGGGTAGAGTATTTGGAGTCATTTCCCTATGTCATTAAGTATAAAAAGGGTAAGGAAAATATCGTAGCTGATGCTCTTTCAAGAAGGTATACCCTTTTGTCGTATTTGGACTCTAAACTGCTTGGTTTTGCATTGTTAAAAGATTTATATCCTACTGATGATGATTTTGGAGAAATATTTGTTGCTTGTGAAAGTGTTGCTATTGATAAGTTTTATAGGAGCGACGGATTCCTTTTTAGAGAAGGAAAATTATGTGTGCCGCGGAGTTCCATACGAGACCTATTAGTACATGAGGCGCATGGCGGAGGCCTTATGGGCCATTTTGGCGTTGGAAAAACCTTAGCAACCCTCAAAGAGCATTTTTATTGGCCGAAAATGAAAAGGGACGTTGAACGAGTGTGTGCGCGGTGTGTGACGTGCAAGAAGGCCAAATCTAAGATTAAGCCGCACGGGTTGTATACGCCGCTCCCTATACCCGACGCACCTTGGGAGGACATTTCCATGGATTTTGTCCTTGGATTGCCTAGGACTAAAACGGGGAAGGACTCTATTTTTGCTGTTGTTGATCGCTTTTCCAAAATGTCTCATTTTATTTCTTGTTCAAAAACTGATGATGTCATTCACATTGCTAATCTTTTCTTTAAGGAAATTGTTCGTTTGCATGGCATCCCGAGGACGATTGTTTCTGATCGAGATGCGAAGTTTTTGAGCCATTTTTGGAGATCGCTTTGGGGAAAGCTTGGAACTAAGTTGTTGTTTTCAACCACTTGCCACCCCCAAACAGATGGACAAACGGAAGTGGTCAACTGAGTGCTATCAACTTTGTTACGAGCCATCATACGAAAAAACCTTAAGTCGTGGGAGGAGTGTTTGCCACATGTAGAATTTGCGTATAATCGATCCGTTCACTCGGCAACCAAACACTCTCCTTTTGAAATTGTTTATGGATTTAATCTGTTAACTCCTTTAGATTTAGTATCTTTACCTAACGATCAACTTATTCATGCAGATGCTAAAAAGAAGGCCGAGTATGTAAAGGAGTTACATCGGAAAGTTCGAGCCAACATTGAAGCAAGAACCGAAAGTTATGCTAGGAAAACGAACAAGGGTCGTAAAAGAATTATCTTCGAACCTGGTGATTGGGTTTGGGTTCACATGAGAAAGGAACGTTTTCCCGCCCAACGAAGGTCAAAGCTACTACCGCGTGGTGATGGCCCTTTTCAAGTCTTGGAACGAATCAACGAGAATTCTTATCGACTTGATTTACCAGGTGAGTATAACATAAGTGCAAGTTTTAATGTCTCTGACTTATCCCCTTTTGATGCAGATTCCGATTTGAGGGCAAATCGCTTTGAAGAGGGGGAGGATGATACAGCCACGCCTCAAGTCCAACCTAGCTCGAGCAAGGAGCCTTTGGAGCTGTCTCAAGGTCCAATCACCCGATCACGAGCTAAACAATTCAAGGAGGCTGTTTCGGCCTTAGTAGATCAAGTTTGGGGCGAGACTTTGGTTGGACGCATTGATGAAGCTTGGACAAACTCGATGAGCCTTCCTTGCACTTTGTTACGAGCTGAATTAAGCTCCACTTCAACTCATTAAATTCGAACCAGCTCAAAATTAGCTCAAAATAACTTAGTCAATCATATAGTAGCTGAAATAATTAATTGAGTTAGTTAAATTAGTTATTTACAAGCTTAATTAATTTTCGTTATTAAATTGGTCTTAAATCTGGTCAAACTTAATTATGCATGATTAATTGTGTTTTCTTATATGTTATTAAGTCAAATTAAATTCCTACAGCTCATAAATAAGTCTTAATACATGTTTTAATGTGTCTTGTCCAAACTGAATTAATTAGACTTAGTTTAATTAATTGAGTTTTGTTTTAATTATTTGGATTAATGTTGTCTAAATTTCGTTTTTAATATGATTCAGCTGAATAATGATCAACTAAATTCATTTGTTCATGTTGTGTAGGTTGGCTGAATGTGGGTGGAAGCATTTAAGCTAGGTGCATGCATCATAGGTTCAATGAATGTGGCGTTACATGCATGAGGAATGTTCAGCTGATTTTAAATGATTCAAGAACCAGCATAATGCCGTTCACACATGAAGTTCACACTCTTGGCTTTTCGGTTTTGGAATGTTCACACACAAAGACTCTTTGAAACTGAGTGTTCACACTTCATTTGGCCATTCAAATCCCTCTTAATGGCTGGTCACTTTTCAGCAAAAGCTACAAATTAAATGAGCTTATTTATGCACATTGACCGAATCTAGCTCATCCATGCACCATTCAAGTTGTCCAAGGTTCAATGTGAATTCTAGAAGCTTTCCAAGTTCAGCCGAACCTAGCCAAGCCATTGAAGAATTCATTAGCTTAGCTTTTAAGAAAATGTATGTGACTATCTGGCTAACTTAGTTGCTGATTATAAATAGCTGAAATTTCATTTTGTAAAGGACTTTTGACATTTTTAATTAGCGAATTGCTGCCAAATTTGTGAGGCATTTTCTCTCAAATTTCGTTCGAGGCCCGTAAGACTTATTTAAGCTTTTAGTGGCGTCTTTCCGAGTCTTTTCCGAACTTATCACTCCTTAACCCGAGTGTGGCGTTCACCTTTGATACCTTTGGTTCATACTTTCCTAAGTATCGGGTCAAGGTTCTTTTTAACCATTTCCAATTCATTTAGGTCCTATAAGTTTCGGGTCGACACTTTTCTTTAGTGTTGGTTCATTCTTGACCTCTTTGAACCGTTACCAATTCGTACCAAATACCATACTATTTCATACCAATTCCATACCATTTCGTACCAATTCCCAAATACCAAAACGTACCAAAACCAAATACCATTTCTTAATTATCCTAAACTGAACTCTTCCATTCTATTCATACCATTTCGACTTAAACCAAATCCACATCCAACTTTGAACGAACTTATCTTACTTCTTTGTACACAAATATATTCTAACTCCTTCTCGTCTAATCTACTTCTTCGTTTACGATCAGGAATCAAACGACTCAGACTCAACTACTAAACCGAGATCATATCATTTGGTATCAGAGCTGGTAAAAATGAGAAGTACGAGCACTCGAAGTCAATTTGAAATAGGTACGTAAAAAAAAGGAGTTCGAAAAAAAAAATTGAAAAAAAAATTGAAAAAAAAAATTGCATACGGTTTAGGTGCGGACGAAAAGAACGGGAAAGATCCGTAAAAAAAAAGAGTCTGGAGACACTTCAATAGAAATTCTTCCAAAATCTCATTCTACGCTCTTTTATATCCCCCGTATTGAAATTTCACGCAATTAAAAAAAAATTTTGATATAAAAAAAAAAGTGTTTCGAGTTTGTAAGTTTGGCATTCTCTTCTATTCATCTTCTAAGCCACACTTAGCCTAAAGCCTTTCTTGTTTCTTTTAGCCTACCCGTAACCTAACATCAATCCCTTGTAAAGCCATTTGAAGCCGACCCACTGAACTAAGACTAAGTCACTACGAGTCGCTTACGAAATCACGAGAGGAAAGTGAGTGGTAAAAGGCACGAGAGTTACATCAAGTTAAAAGCCGAAATTGAGTGAAACACGATTGGAGTGTTTATTCTTTCTGTGAGAGATTTTGTGAGGGTTTTGCTGTGAGGTTTTTATTTACATGTCTCAAAGTCCTGAACGAAATATAGCGGAAGGAGGTGGAAGGCAACCAATCCGAAACATTGCGCCTAGAGGAGGTGGAGTGCCGGAATTGGCTCAACAAGCCTTGTTACGAGAAATCCAACGCATGATCCGAGGTGAGTTAGAATCTATTAACGAACGGTTGGATCGAGTTGAATTGGGAAATCAACGAGAGCGTACACCCCAAGGGCCGCAAAGAGGGCGAGACCAATTGGAAATCAATCAAGACGACCTATATGATCCGAATGAAGTCGAAAGTGATCAAGGATCAAACATAAGTGAAGGACGAAGAGGTCAAAGGAACCGAGGTAATCGGAATCAAAGACGTATGGATGACGACTTAAGGAACATTAAACTATCCATTCCATCCTTTCAAGGAAAGTCTGATCCGGAAGCTTACTTGGAGTGGGAAAAGAAGATTGAATTGGTCTTCGATTGTCACAACTATTCCGAGATCAAAAAGGTGAATTTGGCGGCCATAGAATTCTCCGATTACGCTATGATATGGTGGGATCAACTCACTACGAGCCGAAGAAGGAATGGGGAACGACCAATATCCACTTGGGCCGTGATGCGACGTCGTTTCATTCCCTCCTACTATCATCGGGAACTCTATCAAAAGCTTCAAAATCTCATTCAAGGTTCAAAGAGTGTTGAGGATTATTTCAAAGAGATGGAGATCGCAATGATCCAAGTCGATGTCCAAGAAGATCGTGAAGCAACAATGGCGCGATTCCTTGCTGGTCTCAACTGAGATATCGCTAACATTATGGAACTCCAACATTATGTTGAGATAGTGGACATGGTACACATGGCCATTAAGGTGGAGAAGCAACTCAAGCGAAAGAGTACCACTCGAAGTTTTCCTACCCCAAGCACAACTAGATGGGGGCAAAGTTCGAGTAAAACTAATCCACCAATCCGTGCCAAAGAGCCAATGGTGCCTACCAAAGCAAACAAACCTATGGGCGATACGAGCAAAGGTAAGGCAACCGATTCATTTGCTAATCGTTCAAGAGATATTAAGTGTTTTAAGTGCCTTGGAAGGGGCCATATTGCGAGTCAATGTCCCAACCGCAATGTCATGGTGGTTCGAGTAAATGGAGAAATCGAATCGGAGGAGGAAGAACTTGAAGACGAGCCCAAAATCGTTTCTGAAAACGATGAAGAAGTTGAACACGCTCTTGATGGAGAACTCCTCGTTGTTAAAAGAAGTCTAAGCATCCAAAGCATCGACGATGAACAGCAACGAGAGAACATCTTCCATACTCATTGTCAAGTACAAGGAAAGCGGAGATTGTACGACTTCATGGAGTCCCAGTTTCGATTATCTCTGGCCGGGATTCCAAATTCACATCTCAGTTTTGGCAAAGGTTGCATGAGGCGTTGGGGACGCGGTTGAACTTCAGTACGGCTTTCCATCCCCAAACTGATGGTCAGTCAGAAAGGGTTATTCAGATTCTGGAGGACATGTTAAGGGAATGCGTGATTGACTTTCAAGGTAGTTGGGAGGATTACTTACAATTGGCAGAATTTGCATACAATAACAGTTATCAGGCAAGTATTCGAATGGCACCGTATGAAGCACTGTATGGACGAAGGTGTCGTACACCTAGTTGCTGGATGGAGCTAGGGGAGCGACAAGTTCTTGGACCAGAATTGGTGGCTGATACTGAGGATAAGGTCAAAATAATTAGGGATCGTTTAAAAGAAGCATCAGATAGGAAAAAATCGTATGCAGATTTGAAGCGTAAGGAGATTGAGTACTCAGTAGGAGATATGGTCTTAAAGGTTTCTCCTTGGAAGAAGATATTGAGGTTTGGTAAGAAAGGCAAGTTGAGTCTGCGGTTCATTGGGCCTTATCGGGTTTTGAAGCGAGTAGGCCCAGTGGCTTATCAATTGGAATTGCCTCCGGAACTAGACAGGATTCACGATGTTTTTCAAGTCTCCATGTTAAGGCGTTATCATTCTGACCCTGCTCATGTCGTGCCAGTTGCAGAAATTGAAGTGTAAATCGATTTGACATTCGAGGAAGAGCCGGTGCAAATATTGGATCGAGATGTTAAGGTTCTGAGAAGGAAATCTGTCCCCTTAGTGAAGGTGCTTTGGAGTAATCATGGCAGAGAGGAAGCTACTTGGGAGCTGGAAGAGGCGATGCAACGACAATACCCTCATCTATTTGGACCAGGTAAATTTCGAGGACGAAATTTCTTTAAGGAGGGTAGAGTTGTAACGCCCCAATTTTCGAGAATTCTGTGATTGTTTGGTAAAATTTAAAATTTTGTGTTCTGTCTACTTGAGGAAGGTTTATTTATGATAGGGGCCTCTAGAAGTGTAACAGCCCAAAATTGACCCTAGTCGGGAAGTGGTTTCGGGACCACAAAACCGAGTCATAAAAATAATTAATTTCCATATTCTATGCTTATTATGTGTGTACATGAGTATGTGGAAGTTTCATTCTCCAATTTTGCCAATTGTATGAGAAATTATTAAATAGGGATCGATATGAGACATGGTGAAAATATGATAGGCTAATTTAAAATGGTCTATTAATGCATGTTGTGAAAATGATGGGTTTGTATGTCAAATTACCCAAAATTTGAGCTAGTGGTTGGCCATGCTATGGGTGGAAACATGTTGGGAACATGTTGGCCTAGTGAGGTATGTTAGAAAAAAATAAAATAAGGAGTATGGGTAATAAAGAAATGAAAACAAAAAATGAGTGGTTGTTCCCCCCCCCCCATTGCCGTGAGCTAAAGAAAGGAAAAGAAAAACTTGTTCATCCTTTTTCATCCTCTTTTGACCGAAAATTCTAAGGGAGGAGGAAGGAGTTCTTGCTTCATGTTTGGTTTGGAAGAGAATTAGGAGGAAGTTTGGCCATGCATGTAACTAGATTGAGGTATGTTTGATATTATTCTTTGAGATTCATGTATATTTTAAGTTGTAAGTTTGAAATCTACCTAGCCATGGTTCAAACTTTGTTAAATGATGGAGATGATATTCGGCCATGCATGTTACATTCTTGGTTGGTATTTTGATGTTTGATGTTGTGGTGATGAGGCATGAAGATGAGTTAAGATTCGGCCTAGGTGGAGTTTGTGTTAATGCCATTGCATGCTAAATATGAAGCTTGTTAATGATGCATGTGATGGTGGATTGATGATTCTTGAATCTCTTTTTTTTTAGCATTTTTGAGTGAGCACATATGTGCATTGGTTGCTAGATGGGGAAGAATCGGCTAGCAAGTTGTGTGCTAAGGCCGAATATAATTTTTGTAGGTTAATGAGTAATGCATGTGCTAAATTGATGGAAAGGGAGAGGATGCTTTACTAGTGTATAAATGATATAAAGATTTTAGAAATTATTTTTGCTTAGGTGTATGTATGATTAGGTATATTCGGCCATATGAGTAAATATATAGATGATGTTAAATTTGATTATGTATAATGGGCCATATAGGGTACACATTGTGATATTAACTTTGATTCTCCATAATTGATCAAGTGGGTGATTAGTAAGGGTGATTGCCGAATATACTAACATACATATGCATGTGTCATTGGATTGTAAATATTTAGCAAGGCGGTTAAACTAGTTGATTTATTGATTAAGCTCAAGGAGTTAAAGGAGGAGAATCGAGCAAAGGCAAAGAAAAGATCATCGAGTAGCCGAGTTGGAACCATCTTACCCAACACAAGTAAGTCATTAAGCATATCTTTGGTATTGATTTAAAGGATCGTAATACCTATACCATTGTGTTTAATGAGATGAAATGTATACAAATATATATGTAAGTAGAGATGAAATTTGTCGAATGTAAAAAGGAAGTGAAGCCTATTGAGTGGCTGGTTTTCGGCACTAAGTGTGCGGGCAATAAGTGTTCACGGTCATGAGATTGGCACTAAGTGTGCGGGTTTAAATTGTACAGCACTAAGTGTGCAGTTTAAAGTACATGGCACTAAGTGTGCGTGGTTGATTATTAAGCACTATGTGTGCGAACCCAATATATATTTTCTATAAATTATTTACATTAAGGGTGCGACCTTACCGAGTCGATTTTGGACAGCGGAAAAGGTAAGTGTGCGAACTTGAAATGCATGGCACTAAGTGTGTGAGTTTAAAGTGCATGGCACTAAGTGTGCGCGGTTGATTATTAAGCAGTATGTGTGCGAACCCAATATATATTTTCTATAAATTATTTACATGAAGGGTGCGACTTTACCGAGTCAATTTTGGACAGCGGAAAAGGTAAGTACCTTGAGTTCATGGCTAATAGGCGCTATGTTTATATTTGGAGTTGAGCTTGGTAAGTTTTGAACCTATGTGACGATTATAGTTGAAGTCACGTACATAAGGTTCATTGTGGAATAGGTGAAAGTTCGTTTAATTGTATGATTATAACGAAAATAAAATGATGTATGAAAGGCCAATGTAGGACTTGGTATGAGATTGAACCATAGGGTTTAAGGAACTATGGTATAGTTTGGTATGGATGGAGTACTTAACCTCATTTCATTGTTTCCTGTTGTGATAATTTTATTAATGGATGGTTGTGGAATGCTTATGGCTTACTGAGTTATATACTCATTCGGTGTTTGCTTGTCACCTATTCTAGGTTTCTTGGACTCGTCTCTTTTTGCGTGATCGTGCCGTCGTCGAAGTCATCACACCGGCTAGCAAGTTTTGGTACTTTCTTCTTAGTCGGCTTAGGAGAACATTTCGGCATGTATAGGCTATTATGTTGTGTTTGAACTTTGGTATGTAAACTTTTAGCCATGCGAAAATGGCATAAATGTTCGGTTGGGTTTGGTTTCATAACGTTAGGTCGTAAATCTTGATAATTCGACCTTTTTATGCCATATGTCATGGTTGATTGTTTTGGTGTTAAAATTCATGATATGGAAATAGTGTAGTAGGGGATGCTTGTCAATGATTAGCCTTTGGCATGGCTAGTCATGATCATAATTTGTGATATGTATGACGAATTACTAGTTAGATCAAGGAGAAATCACGAAATGGGCATAGTTGCTTTCGTAACAGATGCTGGCAGCAGCAGTGACGTGAGATTGAAAAATCACTAAAAATAGTAGGAGTGCAATAAATTGACGAATAAATTATGTATTCGAAGCTCGATGAGTCTATTTTCATATAGAAGCAACGAAAAGATCATATGGACAGTATGTTAAGAGATATTCAGGTTCTCGTGAGACAGGGCCAGAACGGTTTCTGGATTCCCTGTTCCGACTTTGGAAATTCATTATAAATTAACCAGAGACAATTAGGAGTCATACCATATATGGATAGATTCCTCTCTGAGTCTAGTTCTATAGAAACAAACGGCATCAGTATTGAAGCTCTGTGCAGGGAGATATCTAGGTCGTAATGCGCAAAGGTCAGTGTAGTCGATCCCTGTAACATGGGAGACTTTGACTAATAAACTGTACTAATTGGCCGACCAAAAATTCTAGAAAAAATATGTAGATGGGCATATGAGTCTAGTTTCAGGGAAAAATCACGAAACTTATTTTCGAGTTGTGAAACTCAAGATATGATTTTAAAGCGACTAGTACGCAGATTGGCAGTGTCTGAGAATATTTTTATAAAGGGTTTAAAGTCTGTTAACATCTCGTGTTCGACTCCGGTGTCAGTCTCGGGTTCGGGGTGTTACATTTGATTGGTATCAGAGCTATGGTTTAGTCGGTTCTAGGACTACCATAGCACGTATGAGTCTAGCTATACATGCCGAATGTTAATGTTTAACTGTGTGATGACTTCTGACGGTTAAAATTTATGTTTTGATTAGTAAATAGATCCCGGTGTAGAGAGAACCTTGGCGGATGACATTGAAAGTGTAGCGGCTGCTCCTGCACAAGGGACACCGCCTGTTGAACCTCAGTCATCTGCGAATAATCAAGGTGAGGGGGCTAAACAAGCCTTCTTTACCATGATGAATGAGTGGGTCGCGCAGTATGCCCGAACCAATCCGGCTGTCCAACAATTCCCGAATTTGAATAATCCACCCCCGGAGCCAGTAATGCCATCAGTTACTGATCCTGTGAGGCTGAGTAAGCCACCTGTAGACTTGATTAGGAAGTGCGGGGCTGAGGAGTTCAGGGCCATAGTTACTGATGATGCTGAAAGGGCCGAGTTCTGGCTTGATAACACCATTCGGGTGTTTGATGAACTGTCATGCACACCCGATGAATGTCTAAAGTGTGCTATATCGTTGTTGCGGGACTCAGCCTACTATTGGTGGAGGACCCTGATTTCCATAGTCCCAAACGAACGAGTAACTTGGGACTTCTTTCAGACGGAATTTCGAAAGAAATATATTAGTCAACGGTTCATTGATCAAAAGCGTAAGGAATTCTTGGAACTCAAGCAAGGCCGTATGACAGTATCTGAATACGAACATGAATTCGTAAGACTTAGTAGGTATGCCCGGGAGTGTGTAGCTGATGAGGTTGCTATGTGCAAAAGATTCGAAGAAGGATTGAATGAAGATTTAAAGCTACTAATGGGTATTTTGGAAATAAAAGAATTCGCAACACTAGTCGAACGAGCCTGCAAGGCGGAAGAACTTGGAAAGGAGAAGAAGAAGGCTGAATTTGAAGCTAGAGACTATCGTAAAAGATCGACGGGTAAAGCTCCGTTCTCAGCCGTAAAGAAGTTCAAGGAGGACACTAATAAGTCGAGGACGACTGCGGGAATTTCCATCAGAGCAAGACCATCGACGGACTCCCGAGCTACTTCGGTAGCTAGTGTGGGCAATAATCGTCTAGAGAAACCTGAATGTCCCCAATGCGGAAGACGACACATAGATGAATGTTGGGTAAGTCTATTAACAGGGCTTGTTACGGATGCGGTTCGAAGGACCGCTTCATTAGAGATTGCACGGAGCTTGATGAGAAGAATAAGATTCAAGGTGCAAGACCTAGTGGAGTGACAACTAGAGGTAGACCACCGAGAATTTTAGGAGGTAGGGGTGGTAGTCAGAGAGGGACCTCTGATACGGCTGTTCGAGCCGAGAACCGTACTCCTGCTAGAGCATATGCCATTCGCGCACGAGAGGAGGCATCCTCCCCTGACGTCATCACTGGTACCTTCACTCTCTTTGATACTAATGTGATTGCATTGATTGACCCTGGCTCTACTCATTCATATGTATGCGAAACCTTAGCATCCAGTAAGACTCTACCTGTTGAGTCTACTGAGTTCGTAATTCGAGTGTCAAACCCTTTGGGTCAATGCGTACTTGTTGATAAAGTGTGTAAGAGATGCCCTCTAAAAATCCGAGAATCCTGTCTTCCGGCCGATTTGATGCTTTTGCCGTTTGACGAATTTGACGTTATTCTTGGTTTGGATTGGTTGACGCGCATGAGCGGTTGTGAATGCAAAAGCAAGACTATGATTTGAGGTGCGCAAATAACGAGATAATCGAATGAGTCTACGGACTTAAGGGGTGCCAGCTGTAATATCAGCAAGTTGGCCCAGAAATATGTAAGAAAAGGGTGCGAAGCATACCTTGCGTATGTACTTGATGACAAAGAGTTAGAAAAGAAACCCGAATTTGTGCCAGTGGTTGTGAATACCCGATGTTTTCCTGAAGAATTACCGGGTTACCACTGTCGGGATAGAGTGGTATTGAGCTTGTACTG